>NW_007732748.1:110027-123155 GCF_000696425.1 Galeopterus variegatus
TCCATTGCCGGACCCGGACAAAAAAAAAAAAAAAAAAAAAAAAAAAATTATTACTTGTTAAATAAACATTAATGATAAATAATTTAAATACATGGAAGTAAAGGCATTTATATTAAGTGTACTGTTCAATGAGTTTTAACAAATGTATACATCTATGTAGACATCAACATGATCAAGATAGAGCATTTCCATCACTCTCCCCAAAATTTCTTCATGATTGTTGCAGTTATTTTCTCACATCCCTAGTCACAGGCAAACACTGATATGTTTCTCATTATATAATAGTTTTGCCTATTTTAGAATTTTACAAAAGTGGGATCAAGTTAAAATTATATTAATTTAGCCACTTTTATGGTTAATGTTTACTTAATTTCTTTTTTCATAGTTTAAGTTATAAACTATTAATGCCTTTGTAAACAGTGTATGTTTTGGACATAGCATACAGTTGTCTATCATATTTTTATTCAGTCTAGCCATCTCCACTTTTTGTTGGACATTTTAGGCCTATTATATTTAATATAATTATCAATATGGTTGTGTTTGAAATCTAACATCTTCTTATTTGTTTCATTTTATTCAATCTGTTCTTTTTACTTCTTTTGTCTTTCTTTCTTGTTTTAGATGGCATATTTTTTTCTTAATATTCCACTTTATCTTTACTATCAGATTATTGGCTCTACTCTTTTGCTTTAACTTAAGTAGTTGCTCTAGGATTTACAATATATACCTCTCAAATCTCACATTACACCTTTAAATAATAATGTTCTACTTCAGATATACTATAATAATCTTACAGAAGTATATATCTATTTCCTCTTCTTGTTCTTTGAAATATTGTTGTTATAATTTTCAATTATGTTTTATGAACTCTACAATATTTATTTTTTATTTCACTAATTATATTTTAAAACATTGAAAAATAAGTAAAAATTCTGTAAATTTTTACATATTTACCATTTCTGGTGTTATTTATTTATTTATGCATATCCCCTTTTCCTTCTGGAATTATATTTCTTCAGTCTGAAGAACTTTATTTAACATTTATTTTAGTTTAGTTTTCTAGAGATGAATTAATTAAGAATACTTAATAAAAAACATATTGTTGGTAAATATCAAGTTTACCAGGGGACTTTAATTCAGGTTTCCAGTGGTCAATATCTATCTTCCTCTTTTTTCCTATACCTGGTTACACAAATACCAGCTGTGTCAGGCTTCTTGTACACTAGTCAATTTCTCCTCAATCAGTGAGACTGTCATGTTCTATTTGGGTTCTCTTTCCCTGCCCCAAAGTCTCAAAAATGCCTCAAAGCAGAAAGAAGGGTAATTATTTGATCACTCCTTTCGTTTCCTTTCTCTCAATGATCACAGGTTCTAATTAATTAATTCCAATATTTCAGAACTTTTTTATATGTTCTGCCCAGTTTTCTGAGTTTCATACGGGGAATTTATTTCTGGTGTCAGTTACTCTGAAGTGATAAAACTGTAGATAATTCATGCATTATTTTAAATAAAATATTGATGAAGTTATGTGTGGCAGAATAGTAAGTGGATTATCTTGACATACTCACTGGCCACAGAGTTTCAAAAATTCTGCATAAAATATTAAATGTACATAAAGTTGCATTGTCAATAAGGAATGAAAATCTTTACACATGACAAATTAAATAGGCTTTTCATGGAGAGAAGCAAGAGCAGAGCACAGACTTTTCCTTAAAGACATCTGAAGATCCTTATGTATGAATTCTATTGTTTTGATGACCTCTTGAGTAGCATGGTGTAATATTTAGCACTCACACATATTGTGAAATAACATTGGCAACCTTTGCATATAAAGCCAAAAATCTTTTAAGTGTTACATCCACATTAAAAAATAAAAATAGTTTGCTTTGGGTAGTAAAGACATTTTCACAATGTTAATTCTTCCAATCCAAGAGCATGGGAATGTCTTTCCATCTTTTTGTGTCTTCTTTAACTTCTTTCAATAGTGGTTTGTAGTGCTCATTGTAGAGATCTTTCACCTCTTTTGTTAAATTGATTCCTAGGAATTTCATTTTTTTGTGACTGTTATAAATGGGCTTATTTCTAGATTTCTCTTTCTGTTTGCTCATTATTGGAGAATATAAATGCAACTGATTTGGGGGAATTTATTTTGTATCCTGCAAAGTTACTGAAATTATTAACCAGCTCTAGGAGCTTTTTGATAGGGTCTTTGGATTTTTCTACATGTATAGCACCGTGTCATCTGAAAATAGGGACAGTTTGATTTCATCTTTTCCATTATGGATGCCCTTTATTTTTTTCTCTTGACTGATTGCTCCAGTACCATGTTAAATAGAAGTGATGAGAGTGGGCATCCTTGTCTTGTTCCCATTCTTAAGGGAAAAGACTTCATTTCTTCCCCATTCAGAATGATATTGGTGGTGGGTTTGTCATAGATGGCTTTTATTGTGTTGAGATACATTCCTTCTATACCTAATTTGTTGAGAGTATTTTTCATAAACAGAGGTTGAATTTTGTCAAAAGCTTTTTCAGCATCTATTGAGATAATCATATGGTTTTTGTCCTTGAATTTATTGATGTGATATATCACATTTATTGACTTCCATATGTTGTAGCATCCTTGCATCACTGGGATGAATCCCACATGACCATGATGCGTAATTTTTTTGATGTGTTGCTGTATTCTGATTGCTAATACTTTGCTGAGGATTTTTGCATTTATGACCATCAAGGATATTGATCTGTAATTTTCTTTTTTGTGTGTGTCTTTATCTGGTTTTGGTATCAGAGTTATATTGGTCTCGTAGAATGAGTTTGGGAGAAAGGCTTCTGTTTCATTTTTTTGGAATAGTTTGAAGAGAATTGGTATTATTTCCTCTTTAAATGTTTGGTAGAATTCAGCTGTAAAGCCATCAGAACTTGGGATTTTCTCTGTTGGAAGATTGCTGATTACTGCTTCAATCTGGTTGCTTGTTATTGGTCTGTTCAGGTTTTCTGTCTCTTCTTGATTCTGTCTGGGTGGTTTGTATGTGTCCAGAAACTTATCCATATTTTGCAGATTTTCATATTTGTTGTAATACAGTTGTTGATAATAGTCTCTAATGATTCTTCATATTTCTGTGGTATCAGTTGTAATGCCTACATTTTCATTTCTGATTTGTTATCAAAATACCAATGGCATTCTTCACAGAAATGGAAAAAGCAATTTCAATATATGGAATAACAAAAGACCTCAATTAGCCAAAGCAATCCTGAGCAGAGAAAAATAAAGCTGGAGACATAACACTACCTGACTTCAAATTACACTGCAAAGCTATATAACCAAAACAGCATAGTACTGGCATAAAAATAGACACTCAGGTGGTGGAGCAAAATAGAGAACCCAGAAATCACCCCTCTGTCTTACAGCTATCTGATATTTGACAAAGGCAACAAAAACATACACCAAGGAAAATACTATCCCTTCATTAAGTGGTGCTTGGAAAACTCGATATCCATACACAGAAGAATGAAATTAGACATTGACCTTTCACCATATACTAAAATCAACTCAAAATGGATTAAAGACTTAAGTATAAGACCTAAAGGTGTAAAATTACTCAGGGAATACAGAGGTGAAATACTTCATTAACAAGGTCTCTAGGCGCAGACTTTACGAACATGAGCCTGAAAGCACAAGCAACAAAGGAGAAATAAACAATTGGGACTATATCAAATTGAAAAGCTTCTGCACAGCAATGGAAACAATGAATAGAGGGAAATGACAACCTACAGATTGGGAGAAAATTTTTGCTAACTATGCATCCAGCAGGGGATTAATATCCATAATATGCAAGGAACTCAAGCAATTACACAGTAAAAAAGCAAATATCCCAATTAAAAAATAGGCAAAGGAACTGAGTAGACATTTCTCAAAGGAAGACATACAAATGGCCAACAGGTACATGAAAAAAATGCTGAACATCACTAGTCATCAGGGAAACGCAAATTAAAACCTCACTGAGATATCATCTCACCCCAGTTAGACTGGCTATAATAAAAAACATGGAGAATAACAAATGCTGGTAAGGATGTGGAGAGAAGGGAATGCTCCCACACTGTTGGTGAGATTATAAATTAGTACAACCACTATGGAAAACAGTATGGAGGTTTCTCAAAAAATTACAGATAGATTTTATGTACGATGTAGCAAGGAAATAAGGAAAATGTGGTCTATACACACCATGGAATACTACTGTTAAGACTGAAATTCTCCCATTTGCAACAACATAGATGAGCCTGGAGAAACTTATGCTGAGTGAAATAAGCAAAGCATAGAGGGGTAAATACCACATATACTCACTCATAAGCAGGAGCTAAGAGAGAAAGAAGGAAGGAAAAAAAGACAACATGGTGCATTGAACTTGTAGAGAGAGAGAACATACATAGGGATACAAAGTGGAATGGGGAAATGGGGATGGGGAGGGAGGTCAGGGATAATTGGGGAGGTAATTGTGTGGGGGGCACGGAGTATAATCACTATTTGTGGCAACGGGCATGCTGCCAGTATGGATCTGGCCATCATATCTTGGGCATGAGTGGTGATAATTAGCTTTGTACTCCATGAATATTCATAGCCAATAAAAATAAAATAAAAATACATAAAGATCTTTTTCTGGTTGCTTTTTTCCATTGGCTTATCAATTTTTTTTTTCAAAAAGAATGTTTATGACCACATTACACAATTTAAAAACACCTTTTTATTTCTCTCTAACATCCTCTGTAAGAACATATGATTTTTAGAGTTATTGATAAAGAATTAGCTTTTAAAGAAGACTGGCTATTTCATCAGATTGCTTGGTAGAATTATAAAATTTTTAAAAAACAGTGTCCTTTGAATATTTAAGCATTTTTAAACTATATATACTAATATACTTATGAAGTCAATAAATATAACCAACTAAAGATTGAAAGTATATCTCTATAATGACATTGGGTGGTAATTCTTCAAATACTTGCATATGTCTTAACCATTTGATCATGCCTGTTATAATGTTTTTCTTCTTTTTCCCCAAAAAATAGTGACATTGTTTTCTACATTAATCTAACATGTTGGGCCTGGATTTCACACTAATTAGGTTGCCTTTAACACTAAATAACTAGATGGTTCTTCTGCAAGCAGAAGACAGACAGGAATAGTTAAACCTAAATCAACTACAAATGTATTTCAATAAATATGCCTGTAATAAGTCAAGTTGCTATCTAAAGATAATTTCATCGAATTGATGAATTTGTTATATAATTATTTCAGGTTTTATTATTTAAATTTTAGTAACTGAAAAGCAGAAGTAAATTATAGGCAAATTTCTACTTGAGTGGAATTTTTATTCTAATAATAACATAAATATCAGGTAATATTTTTGAGTTAAGGCCTTATGTAATTATTTTATTTAATAAAATAGAAGATTTATTATTCCCTTTGGACAGTGGAATAATCTGAAATTGAGAGGGAAAAATAATCTAAAATAGTAAAAACTTTTTATCTGTTTTACTAGCATATCAAATACAATCTTTAACACATAGCATAGCATTCGCTTAATAAATGTATGTTGAATAAGTTAGTGCCTGTGCAAAGATTTAAATGCAGCCTTGCCCAACTTTAAAATTCATAGTATCTTACTTATTCTGCATTACACAAAGAAAATTCAATTCTATGAATAATTTTAAAGTTCAAATTACAGCACTTTTGTTTAATTAAAAAGGAATGATCCTTAAATTTTAATAAGGTACCAGTCATGGTTTTTCATGGAAAGTCAAACTTGGCTCCATTCACATCTCTACTAACACATACACGGAGGGTGAATGACTGAGGGAGAGGTTTGCATATGAATCTGTATTTACAATACAGGAGGTGTTGCTTTAGTTTAATAAAATTTCCACCCCCCCTTTGGATAAAGCATCGTATTATTTATCCTCCCACCGGATAAGCCTAAGAGTTGATTGTTCTGTCTTCTAGATTAAGCCATTTTCCCCACTAAGATTTCACATTTGGAAGAGAAAAAGCAAACAGAGTTTGGAGATGGTCCACTGATTATTTATCTATTATTTTAACTGTGCTGTGGTCATCGTGTCTCATTAATCTAATTTTGATTTGGATAATTTAATAAAAACATTGTCAGGTTTTCTTTCCAAAGACACCAATCTAAAGACAGCATGCTTTTTAAAATTAAAAACAGTAACTATTGATATATGGACTATATACTATCATGAAGCTATACAATTTTATGGCTACAACAGATTATGCATATATGTGAACTAATTTTTAATGTTATGTACTTAAACTACAAGTAATTTTCTTTTTATAATGGACTTTTTCTTGGACAGTGATTTTATGAGTTCTACAAATTAGCAGATTGCATTGTTTCCCAAACTTGAAACTCCAAAATAGCTCACAGCAGATTGTTAAAATTCAATGTGTATTTAATAAATGGAATATCAGTGCTTTTTTATTAAAAAAATTATAAATTAAAAAGAAGTATAATCCACATGCTAAGAAAGGAGGAAAAATCAAATCATATAAAATGCAGCCACCAAAAAAGAAAAAGAAAAGAAAACACAGTCCAGCAATCTAAAGAAAAATCAGTATAACCCTAGTTCTTTACTCACATTTCTCAAACACCACAAAATGGACGGGTACCTAGACCACAGCTATACTTTAACAAATTGATAACGGGCCACAGTAAATTATTACATTGCGTAATGTTGAATACACTAATTATCTCATTTGAGCATCACATATTACACACAGGTATTGATTTTCTATGCTGTATCCCACAGATATGTACAATCAATTATGTTTTAGAAAAAAGAGAAGGCAGGCCAAGACTATAAGTCAAAAAGCAAGCAAACAAACAAACAAAGAAAAACAAAAAAAAAGGAGAAAAATAAAAAAATAACAAATATGGAAGATATTAATCCAACAATATCAATAATTGCTTAAAATGTTAATAATCTAAATATGCCAATTAAAAGTCAGAGAACATCAGAGTGGATGAACAAGACCCAACTATATATCATCTAAAATAAAGCCACTTGAAATATAATGACACAGATTAAAGATAAAGGAATAGAGAGATACCATACTAACACAAATCAAAAGAAAGCTAGAGTAGCTATACTAACCACTGAAAAAGACTTTGGAGAGAGATAAATTATCAAGATAGAGACTAGCATTATATGATAAAAGGATAAATTCTCAGAGAAAAGATATAATCTTTCACATGTATATGCCTAATAACAGAGTATAAAAATACACGAGGCCCCATAAACATGTACAATTACAATGCATCAATTAAAATAAATTTTAAAAAAAGAAAAAAAATACACGAGGCAAAGCTGATAGAATCGCAAAGAAAAATAGATAAATCCACTATTATACTTGGAGACTTCGACATCCCTCTAGCAGTAATTGACAGATTCAGAAAACAATCAGAACTTAGTAGAACTGAGAAACACCATTAATCAAGTGAATCAAATAAAACAACATCAGAATACACACACATTCTTCTCATTCTCACATGAAACACTCACCAGGATAAATTACATTCTGGTCTGTAAAACACACCTTAAAATTTTTTAAAAATAGAAATTATACAAAGTATGCTCTTATACCACAAAGGAATAAAACTAGAAATGAATAGCTGAAAGATAGGTGGAAATTCTCCCAAACATTTGGATATTAAACAGCACACTCCTAAGCAACGCATGGGTCAAAGAAGAAATCTCAAGAGAAATTTAATATACATTCAACTAAATAAAAATGCAAACATAAGTTCTCAAAATTAGTGGAATGCAGTGAAATTACTGTTTAGTTAGGAATTTATAGCATTGAATGCATATATTAGAAAGTAAAGTTCTTAAATCAGCAATTAAAGATTACACCTTAGGAAACGACAATGGAAGAGCAAATTAAAACTCAAGTAGGTGGAAAAATTAATATTAAAATTAGAATAGAGCCCAATGAAATTGAAAACAAAATCAATACACCATGATCAAGTGGTGCTAAAAATTTGAAATTCATTAAAATTAAGATTTTCTGCTCTGCAAAGACACTTTCAAGAGAATGAAAGACTGAAAGAAAGAATGAATGAAAGGATGAAGAGAATGAGAATGAAACACCAACAACACCACTATGCTGGCAAGAATGTGGAGGAACAAGAACTGATTCATTGCTGGTGGAATTCAGCACAAGAACTATAGTTAGTAATATTGTACTGCATATTGGAAATTTGCTAAGAGTATATTTTAGGTGCTCTTACCACACATACAAAAAGCAACTATGTGAAATGATGCATGTGTTAATTTGCTTGACTGTAGTAATGATTTCACTATGCTTATGTGTATTATAACTTCATGTTATACACCTTAAATATATACAATAAAGCTAAGTAACATTTTAAAAGTAAATAAAGATTAAAATATAAATGTCGTTAATTAAAAATAATTTAAAAACTCATAATCATTCTTGTCACAGACTTCAATAATTTTCACTATAAGGAAATCAGGTCTTCTTCAAACCAACATTCCATACCAATAAAATTTCCGAAGAATAATGTAGTATATATGTTTACTTATAGACTTGAGGAAGCACACATACTGAAACAAAAAATTAAATAAATTTATAAAGACTGTATCACCACCTCACATTCATAATATTTTTGCAAAAATTACCAGAAGGTTCAAATATGTTCACTTCAAAGTCTGTTATTTTAAACCCTATACTTATGTATAAAACTTTGTAAATAGCCCTTATTTTCACAAATATACTCATAAACAGATGTTTTAGAGAATGAAATGACTCCTCAATTCAAGAAATAATGCAGTTTGACTGCCACAGGGTATGGATCCTTGAGAAAAAAGGAAATACATTAGATTTTGTTTCCAAGGAAGCAAGAAAAATAACACTTTCTTACCACTGATTTGCTAAGTATGCTAATTGAGAAGAGACATTTACTATTTATTTCAAAAATTCCATTAACTGTATAGGCAGATCATAAATTTTTATAAGAAATCAGTTTATAAGTGTCTTATAAATTTAATTTTGCAGTTAGGTTTGGGAAACAAATAATAAGTAGAAATAGCATTTTTGGTAGCATGGAACCATGGCAAAAGCTGATAAATCAGACTGGTAAAAAGAATGTTTATTTCTCATCTTTTATAAGTGTTATTTTAAAAGTAAAGCACATATTATTGGAAAGAGTTTCTCTGGATGCTAATTGTTATGGGGTGCTAAAAATCAATGAGGAAATACATACATGTTCATCAACATTGCAGGAAGCAGTCTGTCAATGTCACATTATGCAGAATTGAGACTCTCAGTTTGAGAAGCCATAAAGCTACCATTGTTGAAAGCTGTAGAGAAATAAAGCCTAAAACCACTTAAAAACCAGAAATTACAAATTAATGTAACATATTTTTTTCTTCTGAGTTAGGTAGAATTCCAGTTTGTTCAGAATAAAACTGTTAACACCTTCTGAAACCACAACAAAAGCCTACAAACAGCTACAGAAAGAACAAAACTCATGCAAAGAGACAGCAATGAAGAGAAAGATAGTCTGCCTTCCAGTAATTTTAGAGTAGACAATTTAAACAACAATCTTGATAAAAACAGATGGAGATTTAGATAAATGTATAGCTTTATGTTTATATATTTTCTATATCTACATAAGCATGCATTTATATATCAATATACTCATTTATGTGAAGCCGTCTAAAAGCTAACAAGGCACAAAAGTATTTTGTAATCAAGATCTAGTGAATAATCCCTGAAATGTCAGCCTGAAATTTGGTCCATTAGAAAAATCTGTTAATTGCAAACATCCATTTGAGTGGCTGTAAAAATGGACAGAGATTTCGAAGGACTCAGAGCAATGGGAGACAAACGGAAATTAAGGGCTAGAGAATGAATCTCTCTCTCTTTCTCTCTCTCTCTCTCTCTCTCTCTCTCTCTCTCACACACACACACACACACACACACACACACACACACACACACACACACACACACACACACACCGTCAAGCCTGTAATCATTTGAGAGTCCATTTCTTGTGCCTTCCGCCTTCCACGCACCAGAATCAAGAAACCTTATTAAAGTCATCTCAAATTCTGATTCTGCTGAAGTTTATTTATTTATTTATTTATTTTTATTGCTAACACATCTATTTGCTTGGCAAAGCAAATGTAATTCCTTTTTGATAATGATGACATCATCTACAGCCCCAAATTATTTCAACAATTTTTATGTACAACATCCAGTTCACATTAAATATGGAAACATATGAGGAAAGAAGACAAATGTGAAAAAAAATATATCCCCATATGAGCCACTCACAAAAAAAAAAAAAAAAAAAAAAAAAAAAAAGTCAAGAGTTATAGGAGAAAATTTAAAAGGATCTACCAGCTGCTATAAATGTATTAAAACTTAATGGTAGACAATGAACAAAATAAATAAGAAGATGGGAGATCTAAAGAGAGAAACTGAACCTTTTTAAAAGAACCAATTGGGTATTATAGAACTAAAAATAAAAATATTTGAAATAAGGCATTCATTGGATAGTCTTAGCAGACTGAACACTGCAGAAGAAGGGATCCTTAAACTCAATTACTGAATAGTAGATGATATTAAAACTGAAGCACAGGGGAAAAAAAAAGAGAAATGATCAGTTGATATCAGTATGGATAATGTCAAATACTTTGATATAGATGTAATTAAATTTTCAGGAAGAAAGGAGAAAAATAATAGGGAGGATCAAGTATTTGAATAGATATCAGCCATTTTTATTACAATTGAAGAGACACAAAATACAAATCTATAAAGCTCAGAAATCAGAAGAAGGATAAATATAGAGAAGACCATACTTAGGTACAGTATTGTTAAAAGTCAGAAAACCAAAGAGAAGGAGAAAATCTTAAAGACAGACAAAACAACATTGCATACAGAAAGGGAACTAAGAGGGAAAGAAGGAAGGAAAGAAAGACCGCAGTGGTGTGTTGGACTTGCAGAGGGAGAGAGCATACCTAGGGATACAAAGTGGAGTGGGGTGGGGGGAGAAGGAGGGGGAGGGAGGTTAGGGATAATTGGGTGGGGACACAGAGTACAATTATAATTTTTGGTAATGGGCATGCTGCCAGTATGGATCTGGCCTTCACATCTAGGGCACGAGGGGTAACAATCAGCTCTGTATCTCATGAATATTCATAACCAATCCAAAAAAAAAGAGAAATAGCAATAAGAAACTCTGTTAACTTCTCATAAGAAACAATGACAGCCAGAAGAAAGTAGATTAAAATCTTTAAAGTGTTGTTGGGGGGGAAGTCAACTAAGAATTCATGATCCAGCAAAAGTATCTTTCAAAATTTAAGAAAAAATAGAATCATGTTAAAATAAAAGATGAAAAAATTAGTTTGTAGCTATCAAAAATTAAAAAATAATAATGAGAGGAAGTCTTCAGTTTGAAAAAAAATGATCCAGATAATAACTTGTATCTATAATAATTAATGAAAATAACTAAAAAATGTTATTTATGCATGCAAATACAAAATAATATTTTATATATTAAATGTTTTATATTTATATATATTATGTATTGTATATTATATGTTATGAATGTGAAATAAAAAATGTTTTGTAGATTGTAACATGCATATTTGGATATAAGCATAAGATAATAATGGTAAACATTTTATAAGAGTAAAAGAATAATAGTGTCTAAGGTTCTTGCATTGAATGCAAAGTTGAGTAATATTAATTAATGACATACATTAGTAAGTCAAGTATGCATATTTTAAACCCTAGATCCACCAGTAAAAATAAAATGAAGAGGTAAATATAAAAGAGCAACTGGGAAGATTAAATGTGGTATCAAATCATAATTGGTTGGAAATAACATGGACTAGATTTTTCTCCTGCTTTAAACAGACAGAAAACAGGGCAAAGTTTGTCGGGTCCGCCGCCGGCAGCAGACCAGTACAGCCCTAGCCTCGTTCCTTCTGGTGAGCAAGCGAACGGCCAGGATTACTCTTTCCCTCCAGTCCCCTTTGGAAGGAGACGGGGAAGAGAGCCGTGGAGAGAGGTGAGCACACCACCGGCCCCCCAGCCCAGTTAAAGGACACTCAGACACTGTGGGGTTTCTGTCAAGCAGCAGTTCCGTTTATTACCACACAAGCACTTGCTTTTATAGGCAGATGGGGAGGGGAGGTTTTAACATTCAGCTTAAAGGTCAAGGGCATGTATCCTGTCTCAATGCCTAGCTTTACATAATCCTATCAACTTAAAGGTCAAAGGCATGCATCCTGTCTCAATGCCTTTCACGAGTGCAGAAGCACATATTTGGCCAATAAGGGCTTAGGAAAGGTTCCTGCAGACACCCCCACCCTACTTCCTTCCTGTGCTGTCTTAGGCTGCCACGTTAATATGCCCTTGTGGGCCCATAATGGCGCCACTTGTAATGTCACTTAAGGTGGCGTTGGTTTTTAAGGCCCGACAAAATTTTAAGACAAAATTCCTTTCAGATATTGAAGGACAGGCAGCTTAGGAAAGTGATTTCATAATGAAGGGAAAGAAACAAGGTAAATGCTTCAAGTAGCACAGCTTACTACCTAAAAAGAGTTTCAAGGACACAGTAAAAGTAGGAAAAACACAAATGGGCTCAGCACTCTTACTGAATTGAAAATACAGTTGTTGTTGTCTGTAGTAGCCATATATTGTTATAGCACAGTAGACCTTATTCTTCCTAGCTCTCTACAATTTTTTATCCATTGACCACCCTCTCCCCATCTCCCCGCCCCCACCCCTTACTAATCTATAGTAACCACTATTCTACTGTCTACTTCTATGAGATAAACATTTTTAGGTTCCACATATGAGTGAGAACATGTGATGGATATGCTAAATACTCTGATATGATTATTACACACTATATGAATGTACACAAATATCATATTGTACAACGTAAATATAGACAACTTTCAAACGTCAATTAAGAAAAAATTAAGGGCTGGCCCGGTGGCGCACTGCTACAGTGCGCCGCCTGGGAAGCGAGGCAGCGCTCCCGCCGAGGGGTCGGATCCCACATACAGACCGGCCGC
>NW_007732748.1:124155-125647 GCF_000696425.1 Galeopterus variegatus
AGGCACGAAAAAAGACAAAAAGGAAAAAAAAAAAAAAAAAAGAAAAAATTAAAATGAAAATATTTCAGGGACGGAAGTAGATTAGAGGCTAAAAGAAAGAGGGAGAGGGGAGGAATAATGAGAAATTATTTCTTAATGGGTACAGAGTCTACGTTTACGGCGCCAAAAATTTTTTGGAAATAGATAGAGACAGTATTTACACAGCAATGTGAATGTAATTAATTCCATGCAATTGCATGTTTAAAAATGTTTCAAATGGCAATCTTATGTTATATATGTTTAGCCACAATCATAAATAAGTAAAAAAAAATAAATAAATAAGTAAAAAAAAAAAGTAAATAAATTAGTCTATGTACCCTAGAATATAGTCACCTAAAAAAAAAAAAAAAAAAAAAACGAATGAAAGAAAAAGAAAACACAGTTGTAGTCCAAGGTGGTCAACGTGACTAAAAGTAGGGGCTGAAGTACTAGACAACAGAGAGCTTTCCACAGAGAAAACTTGCTAGATCTGTAGAAGGTCCTTCTCAAGTCTTCAGCTGAGTACTAACTAGTACGTGTGTGTGAGTAAATTACTGTAGATCAGAGAAAACAAACAAACAAATAAACAAAGAAAAAACACTGAAAAAGAGTGGGTGAAAAATTACCAGATGTCTTACTGGGGCAGGAAGTTTGTGTTCCATTGGAGTGAAAAGTTCTCCTAATTCATAGGCCATTAGAATACTTAGAAGGGTATCACATCAATAGTGTGGTCAAATAAACTGTAGACTAAGTGCTTACATGGAACTTCTGTTAAAAAATACTAAACAGAAACCACAAAAGCAAAAATACGATTACAAGCAACTTAATTTCATCCTGGGGGGGGGGGGGGTGTATTTCTACGGGTGCTATAAAATCCAGCAAAATTGTATAAAACATACATATTTACCTTCTAGGGATAACAACAAAACAATATCTGAAAAGAAAAATAAGAATACCTGGATGGGAATAACAGCATATCAGATATCATTTAGCTAAAGATTTATGAACTTGGGATAGAAGATGGTGATGGGTCTGGAGCGGGCGTGCCAGAAGACAGAGCGAGCTTGAGAAGTGTGTGCTGTGCTGCCAGAGTACTATTTGCATTTCCAAGAGCAACAAAAAATGAATAAATCACTGATCAACTAATCTACAACGAAAAAAAGCAACTACAGTCTTGAGGTTTAAGGGCCGATACAAAAGGAGATTACTGAGAGCACCCCAACTGCGCTGGGAGACCGCTGGGAGACTGAGCGAGCAGCCTGAGGCAACAAAGGCCAGGAAAGATGGCAGTGGCGATGCAGAGACAGAGAGGAAGGTGCTGGACCAGCACAGCTCTGGGAGCTCTGTTATTGACCCCCAGCCCAGCCCCGCTTGAGGGGCAAATGCCTGCCCGGCTCCCACCTACCACACCAGGCTAGGCGCCGGCACCACCGCTGCCTCCATTTTCTCTGGTGGGTGCGGAGCCGGCCGGCTC
>NW_007732749.1:0-387 GCF_000696425.1 Galeopterus variegatus
AATTCATTATTTTAACAAATAATTGAATTAAAAAATTTGTTGGCTATGTATATTATCTAGCAGTATAGGAATGGCTACATTTGGGGGTTTTCTCTGGACTTCATTACTTCATGTATTTCTTTAATATTTTGTTGCTTTCTGTAATCATGGATTAACAAATATTACCTACTGGCACAAGTCTGGATAATTCTATATATTTAACTCTCAATTTGTAGTAAGCCTTTACCTTTAAGACTATTTTGAATGTACAGCTATATCATTAGATGTTTTTCTATTTTAGTTCTGCTATGTAGCAGTATAGAAAAAATGACATTGTTTCTAAAGTTTCACTTGATGTAGGCTACATTTTAACCTATAAAAGTTATTTTTCTAGCTTATTTTTCTTCA
>NW_007732749.1:1694-2913 GCF_000696425.1 Galeopterus variegatus
TTCTTTTTCACAGCTTTCCTTTTCTACCCAGCACACGTGAGGAAAGGCATGAGGGCGTCTGATCAGGGTACCTCTGTGGGTTCCAGCATTGAGGTGCCACCTCTTTCCCAAGCATATAGCAATGCACCGTAAAATATGAAGACAGAAAATGTAAAAATCACAGCTGAGCTCAAATACGAAGGGCAAAATGCTTAAGATTTTCTTACAACACGGTCATGCATACCTGGGTTTTCATAGTATTATCCTAAATATACACCTGCATAGTTAAAATGAAAAGACACACACAACTTTTAGAAAAACACGAATTTTTGGACACAGCAGTAAAGCTGGTCTTCTGGCAATGAGGCAAGTTACAGGGTCATTTCCCTTCAGTGGCTCCCAACTCCCCTCCCAGGGCCTGTAAGGCCCGACACAGTCTGCCCCTTCCTGCTGCTCTAGGCGACTCCTTCACTGTCACCTAGCCCAGCGCACTGCGTGCTTTTGTGCCTCATGCTCCACTCAAGCTCATTTCCTCTTCTGCTAACAGTGTTTCTTTTGGATCCTTGTTAACCCCTCTGATACCAGAGGAAATCTAGAAAATTTAAAAATATCTCAAACTCCTTTGATTTTGCTCCCTCTCTAGTCCTTATAGCAGATACTGATTCACCCAGCTGAATGGAACTGTATTTTCATGGCACTTCGTGTACGTCCCACTTTGTCACCATAACCGGGTCCTTGTGAGCCGGGTGCTGCCTGGGGTTTGCTGTAGCCCCCACACTCCTGGCAGCATCGTACGCTCAGGAGCCATGAGTAGCTGTGGGATGCAGGCTGGGGGAACTGCAGATGGTACGTGGAAATCTCGTAGGAGTTCAAAACAAATTGTAGTGAGTAACAGCCAACCTTGGGTGCTGAATTGTTTACAATTTTTCTGAGAGGTGTTTAATCTTATTTTAGACAAGAAGAAACTAATTCTCAGTAAGGAACAGCATAATTGTTATTTTGGAAGTTACTCTTTAGAGTTATAGCTTTCCTAATGTAAAGTGTAAAACTCAACTAATCCATGTTATTTTATCTTAAAAGGCAAAAAACAGACACTACTACTACTAGTAGCAGGAATAGTGCTGTGTGTATGCGCACGGGCGTGTTTGTGATTAGTGGGACTCAAAAAACCAGCGCTGGGGGGCCGGCCCGGTGACGCACTGGATAAGTGCGCCGCTTGGGAAGCGCGGCGGCGCTCCCG
>NW_007732749.1:4587-61633 GCF_000696425.1 Galeopterus variegatus
ATTTTCATGATAAATGAAGACTGGATAATGTTCTCCAGTAGTCTCAAGAAAATTCAAGACTTCAACTTTGTTATAAAAATATTAATTATTGAAAATATTAATAAGCACTTACTCTGTGCTATGCACTGTTCTAAGCATTTTATCTGCATTATCTAATTTAATCTTCTTGGTAGCCTTATGCAGTAGAAGCAGATGCTATCATCGAATTACAAATGAAGAAACCAAGCACAGACAAGTGATCTCTCTAAGGCCACACAATACGTAACAGAGCTGGTGGTAGCTTTAATTGTTTTTTGAATGGAAAACTATTGACTTTTGTGCAACCCCTGTCCTCCTAGTGTTCAGCGATTTTGTTTATTCATTTGTCTTTAAAAGGAAATCAGTGAAACTTGAATGTCTTCCTGCATTTAAAATTTTTTTCTTAACAGTAAATGATAATTTCTTCTTTGGATTCTTACAGGGCATTCTACTTGGACAAGTCAAATTCACCACCAGACTCCACATCCAAAGCTGCCTATATAGATAAGGTAAAAATAGATTATTATGTTTAGTGATGCTTTATTATTTACCTACATCCCTTATTTAATTTTTCTGCTATTGTTCTTGAGCAATGAATAATTATAAATATTTATACTCTCCAATTCTGTTACCTCCATAACAAAACGATAATTTAGACTATTTGTGAAAAGCTATAAAACTGTGAACTGTATCCCATCTAAAGGATTTCTACTAAACATGTTCAACTTTATGCTCATTGCTCTATTCTGCAGCTAATGAGGCCTCTCAATGCTTTGGATGAACTTTATCGACTGGTCGCCTCGTTTGTCAGATCCAAACGCACAGCTGCCTGTGCAAACACTGCTTGCGGAGCCTCTGGAGTTGGGCTGCTGTCAGTGTCCTCGGAGCTGTGCGACAGGCTGGGAGCCTGCCACATCATCATGTGCAGCAGTGGTGTGCATCGGTAGGTGAATGTCCCCACCTGGCTCGAGTCTTTGCTATACCACATTCTATTGGGTGGTTCTGGTTTACATTCTAGTTGCGTGGAAACATTGGAAGGACTCAGATATATTTGAAATAAGATTTTGGATGTTTTCTGGTTTTAGTTCCTGTATTTGCAGTGATAATTTAGTCATACAAATGAATGCAGTCCCACATTTTCATAACTGTGACCCAGAATCTTATCACCCTTGCATTTATATTAACATATTTATATTGTAGGTACAAAAATGTGCATCCATTTTATTCACAATAGGAATTTGCTTAGTAGGAGCTGATTCAATTAGCTCAACAAAACTGTTGTTTTCACTGCAATTGTTAGACATTCCATACTCTCCAGTGGTTCAGATCCCCGTAACTCAAGTATTGTGAGCTAGATACTTTCTTGGGATTGCTACTGCCTTCCTATTCTAGCAAAATTGTGGTCCAGGAGCTCGCACAGTGTGCTCTTTCTGAAAAGGTAAGGGGGAACCTTTGATGTGTCCTATCCAGGTGGTTGGTCTTGAGCAACTGTGCTCTGTCTGGGGCAGCCAAGGCAGGTGCATGAATTCATACAGCTATATCAGACTCATCAGATTCAAAATGTAAGCAGGAATCCCCAAGTCAAGAACCTCTTCATCATCATGTGATCCTCTTCTGTCCCCTCTCCATTTTCACGAGGAAGTGAAACCATGTAGATGCAAAAAATAGGGCAGAATTTTAGTCCTCATTTTAAGCTGAATTGGGAGCTAGTCTTCTGCCATGAGACATAGTCTCTTCTTAATTCCGTGCCAATGAGATTTTGAGGATGGAATTTACTTATTTATTAAAATTTACATGATACTTAATCCATGGAAAGGAGTGCAGTTGGTGCTGTTGGCTATATCATAAAGTGTTCATGTGGGAGACATAAAGCCTGAAGAACAAACAACAAAAAATATTAACAAAAAATTAAAAACAGGACATAATAATAACATAATGATTTTAAAAAACCACACATAAAAACTCAAGTAAAAGAAAACATAAACAATCTAAGTTACAGCTAAAGAATAAGATTCAAAGGGAAAATAGATCTTTAAGGTGGTTAGATCCGGGAACTTGGCATGGAGAGGGTGATGTTCAAATTGGGTTTTGATAAATCAGGATGTAGAGGTGGAATGGGGAGGAAGGCCTTTCAAGACAGCAGCCTCTCATCTATGAAATTCCATTTCAAGTTAGTATGGCCAAGTTCTAGTTTTCAAGCCCTACCCAGCATGATCTTGCCTATGCAACATGACAGGACTATTTGAAAGGAGCATTACGTTTTCATGGTTGACAAAATATTCAGAATTTCCCCCTTTAATTGCTGTGTATTTTTCACTCTATTGCAAGTTTATTAAATGCTTGATTGAAAATATGTCCACAACTGAATGCATCAAATATTACTTTTAATTTTTTTTACTAGCAGAGAAGTGATCTCTCCCTTCTGATACACTGATGTTCATTCAGTCTTTTCTCATTCACTCATTTATTTATTATTGATTCATCCAGTAAATATGCATTGAACACCAATTATGTGCCAGCACTGTTGTGGTTGTGGTACTACAACTCAGTAGTTGCTGAGGATACAGTGTTGAAAAAACAAAGTTCCTACTCTCATGTAGTGTGCATTATGTTGTGGGGAAATGGATGATAAATGTAAGTAAATAAATCAGTAATGAGACAGGTAGAATAAATACAGAAAAGAACAGAAGTCAGAGGAGTAAAAGGTGACAGGATGGGAAAAAGGGGTACACCTTTCAATGGGGGATTTCATTAGAGACCTGTAAGAAGTGAAGGGGTGAATCATGCGGAATCTCAGAGAAAGAGCATTGCCACCATGGGGAGCAGCAGTGCACATGTCCTCAGGTGAGAGCATGCCTAACGTGCTCAGGGAACAGCAAGGAGTCCATCACAGCCTCAACACAATTCCATCACCTTGATTATTTGTGTTCTTGTTTAACCCTGGTACAAGTTCATAGTCAGCAGAGGAATGAGTACACCAGGACAACCAAGGGAACACTCAGACTTTGAAACTACAAGCAGATACTCTTAACTTTGCAGTAATTTATGATAGTTCATGCAGTTAAATCTGCCATTGAATCCTAAAGACCATGACTAAGTTGTCAAAATTTTTCTCTAAGATGTTCCAAGAGCAATTTTAGAATTTGACCAGTGTTATATAAGAGAAACAGACTGATGTTCCACAACTATTTAATTGCTGTATTCATTGGTTGGTGTGTTAGGATCACAAATAACTTTGAAATATAAAAGTAGTTAGACTTTCTTCATTTCTACAATTCAAAATAAATATTGCTTTATTTAATTAATTTCAGGAGATATTTACTAAGGTGTAGGCACCAATACCCCATAATAAGTGCTGTATTTAAGGTTAAAAGTATTTGAAAATTGTACAGCTTTATTTCTCTTATGCAGAATAAAATGGAAGTTTTACATAACCTTTAATTTTTCAGTGAAGGCTATGCTTAGATTTTTTTATGATGATAAAATGTGTGCTAATTTGTATTGAAATCCAAAATCCCACAGAAGGCTATTTCTAAAATACTCCTTTAGTAATTCTAATTTAGACAGCTAGAAAGGAACCAAGCAGATCCACACCTGCACAGAGGGTTACCTCGGGTTCCAACAGGGGGCAGAAATTCAGTGTGGAATCAGAATAAATATTGCACAAGCTATTTTTATCATTTATTTCTTAAAATCAAGATGGAAAATAATCAACAATATATGATATCCACATTAGTCAATTTCCCATCTGATTTTATTGGGCAAAAAAAAGAGGATCTAAAATATTTTTTAGCGTACTAAATTATATTGCATATGTTTGATATTAAAGGGAAAAATGTAGGTTTTCATGATGAAAAGGTAGATTTAATTAGCATTAATGCCTAGATATTTTAATGCCAACCTGAATCAGATGCCAGAGCTATATACAACAGTGAATATGAGATTAGTAGGAATAGAATTTAATGGATATTAAAAACTTCTCATAGCATTTAACCTGGCTTTGTTTTTATTAAATTCTCTTTCCTAGGATAATCCTTTATGTGAATTAACAAGTCTGCCGATGAACTTTCCTGTTCATATTCTCTCCAGACATTCACTTACATTTAATATCCCTGTTGCTAGTTGCATGGAAACATTGGAAGGACTCAGATATATTTGAAATAAGATTTTGGATGTTTTCTGGTTTTAGTTCCTGTATTGAACAGGGAAAAAGGGATGGGATGGTATCTTTTTAAGACCAGGTTTTTGCCTAGTTGCATGGAAACATTGTGAATTAACAAGTCTGCCGATGAACTTTCCTGTTCATATTCTCTCCAGACATTCACTTACATTTAATATCCCTGTTGCTAGTTGCATGGAAACATTGGAAGGACTCAGATATATTTGAAATAAGATTTTGGATGTTTTCTGGTTTTAGTTCCTGTATTGAACAGGGAAAAAGGGATGGGATGGTATCTTTTTAAGACCAGGTTTTTGCTTTTAATCAATATAAAAATGCTTAAAAGGTAGTTTAATGAATGGAAAATTTTCCCAAATTTCCTATCCTGACATATCTTTTTTCATTTTTATTTTGCATCATTTCTCTTGCAACTTGTATCAAACAATACACATTTGAACATAGTTTTATTAGTATATATGCCTTAGTCCCTTTGTGCTGCTACAACAAAATACCTGAGACTGGATAATTTACAAAGAAAAGAAATTTTTTCTCTCACAGTTCTGGATGCTGGGAAATCCAAGACCAAGACACTGGCAGTGTTTGGTGAAGATCCCAGTCTCTGCTTCAAAGATGATGCCTTGAACTCTATGTCCTCACATGCAGAAGAGGAAAAGAGAGCAGGCACCTCCCTCAAACCTCATTCATAAGGGTCTGATCCATTCATGAGGGCTTCACCCTCATGGCTCAATCACCTCCTTAAGGCCACACCTCTTAATCCTACCACATTGACAATTAAGTTTCAACATGTGAATTTGGGAGGACACATTCAGACCATATCATATAGTTTAGTAATCTAAGTTCATAGCAATTATATATTTTCAAAATGTGCACATAGACTTTATCAATTTTATTTACTGTCTGATATTCAACCAGTTGGAATACACAATTTACTAAACTATTAGTTGAGTAATTTCCCTTCTTCCTCCATTACACATAATGCCTGCAGAGACGCACCTTTCTATATGTTGTTGTTCAAATTTCAGTTTTATTTTTCATTAGGTAAAAACAAATGCCAGAAATATCATCCGGCTTCACCCTCATGGCTCAATCACCTCCTTAAGGCCACACCTCTTAATCCTACCACATTGACAATTAAGTTTCAACATGTGAATTTGGGAGGACACATTCAGACCATATCATATAGTTTAGTAATCTAAGTTCATAGCAATTATATATTTTCAAAATGTGCACATAGACTTTATCAATTTTATTTACTGTCTGATATTCAACCAGTTGGAACACACAATTTACTAAACTATTAGTTGAGTAATTTCCCTTCTTCCTCCATTACACATAATGCCTGCAGAGACGCACCTTTCTATATGTTGCTGTTCAAATTTCAGTTTTATTTTTCATTAGGTAAAAACAAATGCCAGAAATATCATCCAAGGAAGAATTACTGTGTCAAAGAGTTTAAGCCTTTTTGGTTAATACATTATTGTTTAGGTCCCCAAAAGGATTGTCCTCATGTACAATACAACCAGTAGGGTCAGTAGTTGTGTGGCACTTTCACTCTTTCCTTGCCTGCAAAGGGTATCAGAATCCATTTATATATTGTGCTTTTTTACTAGCTATACAATTATATTTCAGTAGTGCTTTAACTTATACTTCTTTGATTAATAGCTGAAAGCATTTTACATCTTTTGAATTTCCTTTCCTACAAAAATTGATGCTAATTATATTGTGCATATACCTGCTTTACTGGCAAACTTATTTTTTGCCAAATTGAACCTTTCTAAGGTATTGAATCAACACTGTGGCTTCTCAAATTCTCTTTTGTACCCATGCCAGTTATTTGTTGCAGAATATCAAAAAAGCTTGCTACTGGGATTTCTAAATTTTCCTTTTATTTCTTACTACAGCATTCTTCCGCTCAATGCAGTGTTTTAATTTGCTTTAGTTCTTTATTCCCACCTCTGCTTAATAGCTAACTGTCTTTCTTTAACCAATATAAATTAGTATACTGCAAATGTTATAAAACCCAAGGCATGAGTCCTACTGAGTCTGAAAACAAAGATGCCATTTTCCTCACATTGCATTAGTTTCTTCCTCCATCGCCAGTGGGAACAAGTGGATAGAAATTTTCAGAGGCTACCTGGAAGAATAAAAGATATGTTAAAGTAATTTGTAGTGAGGGGAAGGAATCTGGAATCCCAGTTTTTTCCTGTAAGGAATTGTTCCAGACAGTTCTTGTAGGACTCTTTCATAGTAATATTTTATGCTGTCATTACCATGACATCAAAGGACGAATTGACAAATAGGCCCAGATTAGGTCATGCAGAATCTTGTAAAAATAGAGCAGTCAAGGCAACCTGACTTATGTCATCAGAGTCCCAATAGGGCAGGCGGTGAAGCTGCATTTTTTTTCTCTACTATGCGATGAAGACATCATAAGTTAAGAGGAGTATGTCTACTCTGGGGATTTTGATATGTTGGTTACATTCTATATATGTGACAGAAAAAAATAAATTACTTCAATAAACAAATGAAAATTTGAAATGTATCCATTTATTTTCTTGTACCAGAAAGTTTTGAGAGATCCAATAACAAGATTAGAGGAGATACTTGAATTTTAAATTACTAGAAAGATAGCTAAATAGAGCAGAAGAAATATTTCTGCTAGCTCATGATCCAAGGATATTATACATTCTCAATAAAAAGTAGTTCTAAAATTATGTTCTAGTCTTTGGAAGGAAAAAAATAAGATATTGTAACAATGAGCCTCTGGGAGAAAGACAAAATACTCGTATATCCTACTCAAGAAAGATTGGTAACTCTATCTTTTCAAAAGTGTAAATCTTAATTAGTCTCCTATGTTCCCTTCATTAGAAGTAAATCTGGAATTTTAAATTTAGCTGAATTGCAAAATAGGCAAATATGCACTAAAATTTAAGCTAATTTAGACAACTAGATAAATAATATAGATATATTGTTAAAATTATAGGAAGAAATCAAATATGGTAGAAGTTTCATTTTGCTTACCTTTTCCGTTATTTTTTATAGAAGTTCTTTATTCTAAAAAGGTGGTCATATTTGCATGTGATATTATTATCTTATAACCTAGATCTTTCTTTGCTTGATTGATATGAATCATGATAAACTAGTACATTGAATTATTTTATGTTAAAATGTCCATTATTTTCTTAAAATTAGACATGCTGTGAACAAAGATTAATAAAATCGTATTTATGAAAGAGTGACATCTTATTGCAGTGGTTTCTAGTTCTGACATCTAGGAATCATGTGATGTTGGCCAAACAGGCCTTAATTTCAGTACAGTACATATAAAATGAGAGTTTATGGGTGATTTCCTTCCATCTTTAAAATAAGAAAAGTCTAGGTAATCATGATATGTTGAACATATCTAGATAAAATAGTATAAGTACATAATTATTAGTTATATTTCACCTGGATTCGCCAAACTCAATTTTACTTTTTGAGCATATTAGTAAAATATAAGTATTTACATTACTAAGTTTTATTTGTATTTAGCTATTAACAGTGAGAAATACAGAATCTACTTAAAAAAACTATTAAGCAGGGCATGGTTCTTTAATATTTATTTTAAATAAATAAGTTACTGTTTTCCCTAACTCTGCAAAATTATGGAAGCAAAATAAAATCCCAGCCATTTTCTAGGTTATGTTCTTGAGGGCTTCAAGGTTAGTGATTTTATAACTACTCTAATAAATGACATAAGTCCAATGTTCTATCTTCCAGAGGAGGGAAGAAATATGGGTATCTCACCAATATAAATGTTCCCCTTTTGTCTGCATGTTAAGAATTGCCTCTTTTTATACATGAACCAGGAGCAGGAGAGTGGGTGGTATGGAGGAAGTTGAAGGAAGCAGAGGTTTCTGCCCTTGCGATGTTAATCTTAAATTGGCAGCAGGTCATCTAACATATTCAGGAGGAATACAGAGGAGTGAGATTTAATCTCTTTAAGCAGGAAGGGAGTTAAGTAGGAAGGGAGTAAGGTAACAC
This sequence comes from Galeopterus variegatus, assembly GCF_000696425.1. Taxonomy (NCBI): domain Eukaryota; kingdom Metazoa; phylum Chordata; class Mammalia; order Dermoptera; family Cynocephalidae; genus Galeopterus; species Galeopterus variegatus. The sequence continues at coordinate 12,809 of NW_007732749.1, forward strand.
CTGCTATTGGTTTTTCAGCATAAATCACATTCACCAGGTGATGAAAATGGAGAAGGATGGTTCAATGCAAAGGAATAGCAATGAAAAGACAGTGAGGTATGAAATAGTTACCTGGCTGGAGGGCACTGGAAAGAGCATGCTATTCCTAGGCAGTCAAAGGAAAGCAAAGCCATGCTGAAAGATGAGGCTAGCGACATAGACACAGGTTGGAGAATGGAAGACCCTGGTTGCTAGGTTAAAAGTTTGATACTCTCTCCTGGAAGCCCTAGGAAGCCAATGAAGGGTTTGCAGCAAAATAGCATGATTAGATATTTTTGAAATATTTAAAAAATAAAGATCATTATCATGGTCTATAATGGGACAAAGATGGAAGCAGGGAAACAGTAGGGTTTGACAGTAATTGAGCAAGAGATGATGACACCCCAAACGAAGGCATGGGCACAGAGATTAGGAGGGAAGGGGTGGATATGAAAGGTATTAAACAGCAGTAAGCAGGACAAGATGGTTGGTGAGAAATAGGGGACAGGGGAGAGGAAGAGATTTTTAGTCAGGGTTCTCCAGAGAGAAGTGATACGATATATGTAGAGAAGGAGAGATGAGATGGGATTCATTAGGGGAATTGGCTCACTTGATTATGGAGACTGAGCAGTCCTATGACAGGCTGGGGATCCAGAGGAGCCAGTAGCATGGCTCAGCCCAAAACCAAAGGCCTCAGAACCAGGGAAGCTGATGGCGTATCTCTCAGTTCAAGGCCAACAGCCTGAGAACCTGGGGAGCCACTAGTGTGAGTTCCCAAGTCCAAAGGCTGAAGAACCTGGAGGTCTGACGCCAAGCCCCTGAGAGCAAGACCCTCGCCCTTCCTACACCTTTTGTTTCATTCAGGCTCCCTGCCGAGGGGATGGTTGGTGCGCCTCAGAATAAAACATGGAAGGGTCTACCAGAAAGGTGTGAAATCATGCAAAGCAAGTTCTATTCGGTGTCCTGGATAAACAGGAAGAAGAGAAAACAGCTAGGGTACAGTGCCAGAGAATGGGGAGCAGATGAAAACCATGTTCTGGACAACTCCTTAAGTACTGATGTCAAGATGAGGAGAAGGGACAGGGGTCAGATGACAAATTGGAGAAGACAGGACTAGAAAGGTGGTATTGAGGAACTGCAGGTAGCTGGGATGGGTACCCAACCTGTCCAGTTAAATCCCAAAAAGCAAAATAGAAATGAGATAAATCAGTGAAAGAATCCAGGCTGAAGACTCTAAAATGTGGAGGAGCAGATAGAAAGCTGGTGGCCGTGGTATTTAAGGCCACAACTTACACACAATTGTTTCATATCCATACACATTCTCAGCACAGCAAGTACCTCCTCCAGTGCTAATTGCTCAAGTATCCAACCCCAAAGGGTCACTGGTCGCCTCTCTACTCACCTCCACAATGAAACCGTGTCAAAGAAAAACACACCTTAATGTTCTTCAGCAAAAAGGAATGAGGGATGTGGATGTTTTCACCTGGCAGTTGATTTTTAAGCCTAGGTTTAAAGATCTATGCTGAGAACTTTCAGAGAATGTATTGAAAGTCGTAATAGAAAGTCCCAGTATCTTTAATGAGAATTTCATGGCTAATTCCCTGTGCAGTGCTGACAATGTGCCCCTCCAACTCGATCACTTTTTTGCCTTCAGATAGATGGAGTGAGTGGAGTATTCAGTTTAGCTCGGCTTCTGCCAGCAGGATCTCACTGCAGCTGTCGCCTGTCGCTTCTGCATTCTGTTCTGTTGCTTCCCACAGTGCTCCCCTCTGCTGCATCTCTTTGCTTTCGTCTCAAATACTCATTAACCCCTTGTCTTTCAGCTCTCAGGTTATGAAACACTGGAACCCAGTACGGTCCAGGGAACATTTCGTCAGTCCCGTCTGTTGGACAAGAGTCAAATAATTACTAATGTTGAAAGCATCAATTGATATCCAGAGGTTATTTCTATAAATTATACTGATAACTTTCCTGAGTGGTTTCCGGCTTTTGGATGGCATCTATTGTTATATTGTCATTCAAAATTTTCTAAAGGGATAGTGTAAATATTTAATATTTTATTGTATATGTGTGTGACTGAGTGTGTGTAGGATAGGAGAATTCGTTATTAAAACAAATAGTCTGTTTCCCCCCTTCTTTTTCATGTATTTATGGGTTTCATTGAGAAAAGTGCTTCTCTGTTAGAAGGGAACAAGGACATAGATGTTGGGTTTTTAAAGTTCCCACTGACTTGTAACAGTTTTCTCAAGCTTTTCATTTGTCACCAAGGCATTGCTAAGGGTGGATAAGGCAGGAAAGACCAATAGGTCGGCAGCTGACCTTTCCATATTAATTTTGCAGAGATTCTGCCTGTGTAGAACCAATAGCAGCCACTTGGGGATTGATCGGTGTTTAACATACCGCCTCAGCCCTTCAATGTGTGATTCTTCCTCAGTGCAAGGGAAGGAAAGGGGGCGGGGAAGATACAGCAGGGCGACATTAAAAAATTATTTTCTTCAGTCAGGTGCTTCATTCTGTTTGTCAATAGACTTTTCACAGTGGTGCTCTGTGCTGTGTGTGATTCTTCCTCAGTGCAAGGGAAGGAAAGGGGGCGGGGAAGATACAGGAGGGCGACATTAAAGAATTAGTTTCTTCAGTCAGGTGCTTCATTCTGTTTGTCAATAGACTTTTCACAGTGGTGCTCTGTGCTCAGTAGTTAAAAGTAATTAGAAGCCACAATGAAGGTGATTATTGCAGGAATGAACGCACTGCACAGTACAGTGCATTTTATATAGAAAAATGCAAATCTGTAGTCAAGAAGGAACATATTCTCCTTTCAATTTATTTTTAGTACTTGATCGCTTTACAGTCGATATACTTACTTGGCATACTTCAAATCTAGTGTTTTTTAAAATCATGAACACATTTTACTGTGATGAGGTTTACATTCACAGTGAAGTAATTTGGGCAGCCCAAATTCATCCCTACCAAAACAGCGTATTTAAAATATAAATGCTGAGACCAAGACTGTGATTGTTGAATTATGGATGAAAGGAGCTGGAATTCTCTAAATGTGTTAATCTACATGATGCAAATTAGGTAGAGTGGAGATAGCCCTGGATTTTGCAGCAGAAAATGGGTTTTAAATCCTGTTACTTCCTTGCTGTGTAAGCAAGTAAGTGATTACATCACCTGGTCTCTGAGAGACATAGGTGAAATGGGAATCATGATTTCTCACAAAGATGGTGTGAAGATGTAATGAACAACACATGTGAAAGCATCTAATACAAGCTGTAACATTCGTGAGCTGAATGTTCAATCTAATTCTGCGCTCCTAATAGTGAATCCCTCTTCTCGTTGCAGAGTTAAAAATATGAAACACTTCTGTTTAAAATGACCAGGTCATACCTACTAAAATAGGGGAAACCCTGTAAGGACTATTAAAAATTACAGCAGAGGGTCACTATAGGATGAAAGGAAGGAGTATGAAAAATACAAGAGTTAGCTCTTCTGATCTGTAAGAAATAGAATACGTAAAACGCTGGGCTCTGTTAGAGCTTATTTGTACAATCCTCCTTTGATAACTTGTAGAAAGTCTTTCAAGAGCAGCAGAACATCTTCGCTTGAACTCAAGGATAGGAAGTTTTCTTTCCTAGTGTCAAAAACCAAGAGTGTATGTTAGAATAAAGAAAAATATTTAGGATTTGAAAAGACTTGGGTGCTAGCATTCGTTTATTCATTCATTCACTGAGGGTAAAACAAAACTACGGAGCACTGCTGTGTGCCGTGCACTGTGCTACACCAATGAGGGCGGGCGATACCGGGCTCCCTGCCCTCACTGCACTTAGAGTCTCATGCTGGACAAGGGAGCTGCACTGGGAAGCTAGACAGATGTGTTATGTAGCACCCATTCTCTTTAATAATGAAAACAGGAAAAAGACAGTCAAAGGACTGGGTTTTTAAGTGAAGTGACTACATATGGATACATACTTTTCAAACTACAATAGAGGGGAAGGATGTATAATCTGTCATTTGACAATATGAAAGAATTAATTCTATTATGGTTTCAAACTCAGGAAGATACTGGTAAATATAAGTGGGAAATTTTGATGGTACAGTAATTAATAATTAATAGAATTAATATGACTAATCGATATACCATAATAATATTTTCCAAGTATTACCACAACTCATCCAGAGTTGTTAACCAGCAGACATGGTAGGAATAATGATTAAATCCAGAGAAAGGGAAATGCAAGCCATTGGTTATGAAAGAAAAATCATATCCCATTTATAAACCATAAGGGAGTATTTGCTTGCTTTTTGCTAACATTTATTGTTCCCACAATGCATTTATCATTTCACTGAGAATATATTTAATGAGTGAGCGTTTCTTCAGCAAATACGTGGCAAATGCAGAGCATAAAGAAATGAATCTTTTAGGAGTATACATATAATACCATTGGCACACGTTAGGAATGCATGTAATTTTTTCAGTAAGTACGTATGGAATGCCCACTAAGTCCCAGGAAGTATGCTAGGATCTAGAAAGGCTACAATCAATACAGACATCAGTCCAGCCTGTTGGTGGTGATGGTGGTGGTGGTGGTGGTAATATTAATAAAAATTGCCAACATTTGATGAGAAAATATTACATGCTATACCCTGTGCTAAATACTAGAAATGAATTATTTCACGTAATCCTGAACAAAACACTCTTGAGTTGTATATTATTATGACACTCAATTTACAGAGGAGGAAACAAAGTTTGAGGAGCTAAAGTAACATGCCCAAGGTCACAGAGTTATTAGCAAAGCCAGGCTCCAACTCAGGAAGTACCTCCAATGCCTGTGTTCTTCATCCATACATCCAGATGAGTATGGTGTAGTGTGATAAGAGGTATGGTATGTGACTTAAACCAGGGCTTGTGAGGTCATGTAAATGAGGGGGCAGTATGTGAGAACTGTGAAGGTTGGTGATTGTAGAAAACTGTAAACAGCATAATTGAAGCATGGAGAAATGAGGAAAACCAGGAACCATATTGCAGATGTTGTATTTCATGGTAAGAAATGTGAAGCCATTCAAATATTTGCATTTTCATCTGCATTTTAAAAAGATCACATCTTCACTCTGGAAGAGACCAGTGGGAAGAGGAGAGGTCAGGTGAGGTTGCACCAATGTAGGCAAGAGATGGTATCAGCAGTGCAGCTGGAGAGGAGAGGCTTGAGAGATAGTAAGAAATATGGAATTAATAAGCCTGAAAGGTACTGCAGTAGATACATTAGTACACAGAACTGTACACATTCATTAATCTCTGGTAATGGATGAGTTTGATTCAATAACTTTTTGGTTTATAAAATTTCTGTCTTTGGAGGTGAAATCTGGTGGGTAATTGTAGTTTGCTAGACAAAAATTTTTGGAAACCAACAATTTAAATTTTGGCCACACCTACTTTGGGGACGTTTTGTGAAAATGGGAGGTTAAGGACACTTTTTAAAAAATCATTGTACAGTAAACCTTTAAGAAGTTAAATAATTTCTATGTCTCATTTCTTTTAACTTCTTTCTCATCAGGGTCAGTCAGGCTCTAACACATCTGTTTCATACAGAGGCTTGTTTTTTAATAGCTGAATAAAATGGGGCCACTAGAAAAACACAGGAAGAGGTAAAAACATTTGGAAACTGAGCAGAATCATTTACATTTTTCCAATAGGCAGAAATGTATCTTTGTTCAAAGATTATTAGAACTAATCTGCCCTAGGATTTTGGGACAGAAGTTCATATGTTTCTCTGGAGTTATACAATCAGGCGATCAGCAGTACCTTGCATCTGTCATAAGAAGCTTCTGTGTATACAAGAGTGGTGTGCAAATACCAGGAGTGGCTGCTGATGTTTCAGCTTATTACACCTACTTCCCTCTTGGGGTTGAAATAGATAGTCATTATTCCTTTCTAAAATTTGAATGCTGCCCAGGTAACTTGAGCTTAGTAAAGTATCACAGAGAATCACAGCTGATTATATTCCTAATAACTTGTTTGTGATAGTCACTCAAATAAAGATAACGACCTGGCTTTTAATTAAAGGAGGAGAAAGGATGACTCTCATAGAATGGGGGAAATGATTTCACGTTTTAAGATCTAATATCTGTAAGATTCTAAATATAAATCTGACTAAATAAAAACATGTAACTTGTGAAGAATATTATCAAAATAATAGTTTCACAGGCTGTCCTCATACAAAGACAATGAGGGATGCATTTGCCATAAGGCAATTTTCTTGCTCTGGTTAACATTACTAAGGGCAACATCATAGTTATAAAGGATGGTGAAAATGAGGCAGCACACGTGGAAATCTGGAGCCAAAAAACAAAATCAGACTGTGATCATTGCGTGGAATTCTTTATCAGGACAAAACTCACTGATTTCAAAACTGTTAACAAATATTTATTTCCCTTTATATTTATCTAATATAAAAGTAAATTAACCTCCATATTAATGCAAGTAAATCAAGATGAGTTTCAATGATTAGCCAATTTATATAGATTGTTTTGGGGTCGTGTCTAGTGCAGTCATTTCCACAGTTGGTGAAATAGTTGTTTGGCACATGGTCCCATAAACTCAGAAAAATCTGACTTTTTAGACTTCAGGTGTGTGTGTTTGCCAACTTCCTTATTTTCTAACAGGAAATTATTCTGCTAATTGTAAATCTGCACTAGCACAAAATAAGAGATCATTTTATTCAAGTGATTCAATTATATTATTAATGCACAACATAGTTAAAAATCACCAGTCAAGTAACTTTTGAAGTCTCAGCATGTATTTCCTACATTTGGTGATTACAGTGAATGTTTTTAAGGATAAAAGGATAGTTTTTAGTTCCAACTGGGTCGGTAACATTACTGAGAAGTCCAGTAGAAGTTTTCAAACTAATATTCAGCCCCACCCTCCATTTTTAAAATGTGGAGTAAAAAAAATGAAGTATCCCCTGCTAGAAGGTTTCTCTATTTTTAATTACTGCATTTTCCATGTTTAATTACTTAAAAAAAATTTTTTCACCTCAACATCTGCATAATGTCAATTATGGCAAGTTGTTGTGGCTACAGATTCAGAGATCTTCATCACTGTAGTTCTTCATGCATTTTATTTAATGCATCAGATAATTACTAGAACCTGAGTAACCCTCTCCCACTAGTAATAAAAACGTTTGGGATTGCCCTCAAGAGATAGCAATGTAATGATTAGCTACCAAGAAAAACATCAGAGTTTCTGACAGTGAGCGTGCGGGGAGTTAGAAAATAAATCCACTGTAGGAAAACAACCCAAAGCCGTAAACAAACCTCCACTGTTCAGGTTTCTCATATCAGGTTCATTGTGAGTTACTGCATCACCTTTGTGGCCCAAAAAAGGTGTAATCTCCCCAAGTGTTCAGTTTAATCATTTCAACCCCTGGCACATTGTTCAGGACAATTTGAATGAACATTAAATGAGGCAGTAGACCTCTGGAGATTTTGAAATATAATTAGAAGAAATCTGATATTTTTGTCTGTGATCATAATAAATATCCAAATATGTAGAAGGTACATAGGTTTCCAGAATATTTTACCTAATTTATTATAGAAATATTATGAATCATCTTAAAGGAAGGATTAACATGTAAAAAAAAAAAATCCACTTCAGTTAAGAATTGAAGCCATAAAAAGTGAACTAAGTACAGTGTAATAGATATTATTTGAAAATGGTTGAAATACAATATTTTGCATGTAAGCCAATTTAGAAGACTAAGCTTTGTCTCTCCAATGAGACTTAGTTGAGGAGGGGATAGGGGTTTGGATTCTGATCACTTTGAACCCTTGGCATCTAGAAGTAGGGTTGGCAAACAGGAGACCATATCACATGCCTTTCTTGACTCTTAGCTCTGCAGTTTGACATATAAAATGAACAAGACCTGATGTCTGGGATCAGTTGGGACAAACACTTGAAATAAAAATCACAAAAAATTGTATCAGCAAGTGCCAAATTATATTCAGGTGATTCTACTTTAACTGAATGCCAACTTATAAAAGAGATATTGGTAGAAGTTGTTTGTTAGCTTCCTGTAACTATCATCATCTTATAACCACATAATTTACCCCAGGGTTACTTTAATGAGCACCTCTTTAAAATAAAAAGGAGTATAAAGTATAAACTTTTTAAGTACTGAAAATGTGATGAAGGTTGAGAAATTGGGATTTATACAAGCTCGTGTTTATCAGATTTTTCCAAATGATGTCTTCTTGCCTGTAACAAGGAGGCTCCTATAAACAGACTCACAACATGATCTCAGTAACAGAGAGAGATGGAAATGGGGGCATGGCTGAGCAATCACACACGTCACTCCAGGTCATTCCTGTGGCACTTTATGAGGTCAGCATGCCTGCTTTCCTTATTTCACAGATGAGGAAGGCTGAGGGAGTAGAGGTCACCTGGCCAAATTCCGGTGCCTCCAATTGTGATACTCCTGTTGTCAGCTGCCATTCTACAGTCACAAAGAGGTCCCAAGATATTTTGAAAGTAGTGAGAAACAATTAAAAAAAAAAAAAGGCACATGCTCCAGATATGGGGAGAGGTTTGTGCAATGATACCAAGATGCTGACCCAAAGCAGAAAGTTCTCACTGGGTGGAGTAAGTTCAGTGCTGGGGAGCTGAGGTGGAAAATGGGAGAGCAGTTGGTAGAAAGCCTTGAGCATCAGGATGAGTTTGCTTTTGCACATGTTGACACTGGAAAACAGCCAGATACTTTGAAGACAGTAAGTATTGATAAGATGTTAAGGTTGGGTATTTAGTAAGTTACCATGATAATTTGCTTAACAAATAGTTGTTTTATATCATGTAACGTAAATGTTGAAACTCTTTTCATGTCGTTAAAGAAATAAAGAAGAAGGCCACTGACTTTTAAATTCTAATCCCCAAGGCCCTGCATGTTTGGATCTGGGCTACTTCCTTAAGCTCATCTCCTCTTCTGTGTGCACCAGCATATTGAGCTCCACACGTGTCTGTAGGCAGCCCGAGCAAATGCAAACCTCAGGGTCTTTGCCTTTACTCTCCCTGAAGTGATTTCAGGAAAAACAGCACCTCCCTCTGCCATCCCACCCCCTAAGAGTATCATTCCATTTTCTATTCTGCTGCAAGATTTACTTTTCTGTGTAACTTATCCCCACCTGATATTACAAATTTGCTTCTTTATTTTCTTTTTCCTCTCACTAAAGTTTGAACTCCAAAAGGAATGGGATTGTCTTTGTTCTCTGTTGCATCCCCAAAACACTGGAGTGATGGCGATTTGGGGGTCTGAAGTTTAAGTGCCTTCTTTAAGAAGAATAGAAAATTACAAAACAAAATAGCAATGAAAGTTTATTCAGAATGCAAGAAAAAAATGATTGCAAAGTTTAAAATGCTGATAAATATCACAAGTATCACAGAATCTGGGGAAAATATTATTTCATTACTTTGCTGCCTGACCCACTTCTACACTTTTTCCTATAATTTTTGGTAACATACTTTTTGATTGCCTGTTCAAATGATACAAACTTTGTAATATTTTCTGTAGAGATAATAGACCAATTAATCTCTTTACTCTAGCATGGCTGATAAAATTTAAAGTATTGAGAGTTTAGAAAAGCCTTTCAGTATCAAAATGTATTATTGCTAATGTCTTATAGATTTTTAAAATGTTGTCAAATTAAAAAAATTTCTATACGGTTATTTAGCATATGAACCATAACGTTTGGGAGAATATTCCAGAGTAATCTCTGGCTCTTTACATTTCCAACCTTGTTTCTCCTCTGCCACACACACACATTTCCAGTTCTGGGGGCTCCAGGATATGGGCATATGACATCACAACCTCTGGCCCTGTGCCATCTTTTCAACATGACCTTGTACAATGGGCAGTAGGAATATTCTGGTTACTACAATAACCTAACCATAAGTGGAAGTGTATTAGTCAGTTTTTGTGTTGCTATAACAGAATACCTGAAACTGGGTAATTTATAAAGAAGAGAGGTTTATTTGGCTTACAATTCTGGGACAGCTGCATCTGTCACGGGCCTCAGGATGCTTCTACTCATGGTGGAAAGTGGCAGGCAGCCAGTGGGTACAAGCAGATCACACGGCGAGAGGAAGCAAGAGAGAGAGAAGGGAGGTACCATGGTCTTTTAAACAACCAGTTCTCACAAGAATTAATAGAGTGAGAACTCATTCACTACTGCCAACCCCCAGGGAGAGCATTAGTCCCTTCATGAGGGATCCTCCCCCATGACTCAAACAGCTCCCAATACTGCCACATTGGTGATTGTTGGGAAAATAGAATAGTTTGGTCAGGGCCCTTGCCTTGGGTCCCGTTGGGTGTGGTTCAGCATTCTTTGTAAGGAGATTGTGTGTGTGTGTGTGCGCGTGTGTAGTTAGTGCGCATGCATGCCAATGCATCTTTTTAGTTTTGTTGCTATTCTTGTGCTCTTCAGAGAGAGAGAGAGAGAGAAGAGAGGAGTTTTAGTGAAGCAGGCAGGCGAGCATCGGCCTTGGGCGTCCGCCCAGCACATCCATGCTTTCCAACCTATAGCTCCAAGTACCTTTTGGCCTGTTACCTGGCTAATAGACCCACGTGAAGGGGTCTGGTGAACCAGCCTGGCATGTGAAGGGTTTGTGACCCAGTCTGTGAACGGGCTTGAGGGGTCTGGGAGCTCCAGACCCAGCCCTAGCTCAACAATCAGCCCAGTCAATGCAGGATTACCAGCAGGTAAAAGAGCCCGAAAACTGGCATGGTCACCTAGCTTTACAGTTGGTTTCACAAACAGGATTAAGAGCTAGACAATTAGTGCTGTGAGGATTCCAGGCCTTTGCCTAGAACAAACTGGCATAGTCAGTGGGATTATGCCACAATTGGCATAGTCTGCGACAGTATTCTGAGCAGTTACAGGAGCTGAAAGCCCTTGGAAGGAGGAGGAAATATGGCTATCCTTGAGCATGTGGTGGCCGGTGGCCACTTTTCTGCTGACCGGAGCCTGGCTGCTGTTAACTATGGTGCAAACTGATCGAGATTTGCAGCAGAAAGCAGAGTTGTTGGAAGCATGGGTAAATGTCCTGGAGGACGACATGCAGTGACTGGCCACTCCTGCTTCTCACATCATGGAAGACCACCAACCCAGTGGTGAGTTGGAGAAACCGTGTGTCTCCAGGCATGACCTGTTGCGCACAAGAAATTGAGACAGTAAAGCAGCAGAAACAGGGAGAGCTCCTGGTGGCTGCAACTATGAGACCTAGGGGTGGATGGCATATTGTGCTCTAGAGACTATGTAGTAAATGCATGTTGTGTTTGTCTGAAGGCAAAAGGCTTGGAGGGTGCTACTTAAACCCGTTGGCTGGCCGGGTGCTGTAAAACCTGAGAAAAAGAGTGCTATGGGTGGATGACCTAAGGATGGGTGCCCCTGGGCAATTTTAAGTATGTTTTCAGCTGGTGAAAAGGTGGAAAAGTTAGTCTCCATTACTATGTGCCTGTCTCTTGAGGCAGCAGCTGCAGAAAGAACCACAGATATGCACAGGGACAAGGTAGCCACTCCTTGATGGACTGGGTGAATGCAGCTGTTTGAACTGTGGGCAAATGCTGCAAAAAACTGCCTGAGACTGAGTGAAAAGCTGAGCTGATTGAAGTAACTCAAAAGCCAGAATGTAAAAGCATAGAGCAGGAGAAAAAACGCAAAGGTGAAGAAGATAAACTGTTTGCTAAAGACATTATCTTGGGGGCCGGCCCGGTGGCGCACTGCTACAGTGCGCCACTTGGGAAGCGTGGCGGCACTCCCGCCGAGGGTTCGGATCCCACATACAGACCGGTTCCCGCTCACTGGCTGAGCGAGGGGCGGGCGCAGCACCGAGGGTTGCGATCCCGTTGCCGGTCCCGGTCCGGTACGGGCGCGACACTGAGGGTTGCGATCCGTTGCCAGACACGAAAAAAGACATTATCTTGGCAGTGAGGCAGCCAGATGCTAAAAACCAAGACAATGAGAGAAAAGCCCTGAGGGCATTTGAGAAGTTTGGGAGAACACCCCTCCCATCCTAGGAGAACTGAATTGTCCAGGAGGGCAGACCTGATGTGTCATTGCCCTCAGCAAACTGCTCCGTGCATCCCAGCCACTCTGGCTGGAGCTATCCTGCCTCAGCACCTCCAGAGAAAAAATGCTGAAAACCTTGATGGTGTTCACTTTGTGTTAAGTTTGCAGGCCAGCAGTCTGTGAGAGCAGTGGAAGCATGACAGCCTCCACCTAGATTTCAAAAGATGTGTGAGGGGGCCGGCCCGGTGGCGCACTGCTACAGTGCGCCGCTTGGGAACTGGCTGAGCGAGGTGCAGGCGCAACACCGAGGGTTGCGATCCCGTTGCCGGTCCCGGTCCGGTACGGGCGTGACACTGAGGGTTGCGATCCGTTGCCGGTCACGAAAAAAGACAAAAAGGAAAAAAAAAAAAAAAGATGTGTGAGAAAGCCTGGGCACTCAGGCGGAGATCTGCTGCAGGGGTGGAGCCACTGCAGAGGTCATCTATGGAGCGATGTGGAGCAGAAAAGTGGGGCCGGAGCAGAAAAGAACCCCCGCTGAGGAAATGTCTAGTGGAGCCAGAATGGCAGGACTGCCTCCAGGATCCCAGAACTGTGGGGCTGCTGGCAACATGAAATGATGGCCTGGAAAAGCTGCAGGCACCAGGGCAGCTCAATGGTCTGCATTTGGCAGAGCTGGAGGAGCGAGGTTGCCCAATGCTTTCGGGGTCCAGGTGCCCCAGTGTGCTTAACGTTTGCCCTGTTTGGGTTTCGGATTTGTTTGGGGACTGTTTTTCCTTTCTGTTCTTCCCTTCTGGAATGGAAATGTGTACCCAGTGTCTGTCCCACTGTATCTTGGAAGTAGATAAACTTGTTTTTGATGCTTTACAGGTTCATAGCTAGAAGGACTTTGGCTTTTGGTCCCAGAGGAGACTTTGGACTTTGGACTTTTAAGTTGGTGCTGCAACAAGCTAAGGTTTTTGGAACTGGGATGGAATGTGTAGTATGTAAATGTAAGGGTCATTTATCCTTGCTAAGGGAACATCATGGAAGATTCTGAACATGTAGATTGTATGGCGAGGACCCTGAAGGGGTGGATTTTTGGGAAAATAGAATAGTTTGGTCAGGGCTCTCACCTCGGGTTGAGTTGGATGTGGTTCAGCATCCTTTGTAAGCAATTTGCGCTTGTGTGTCTGTGTGTTTGTGTGTGGAGTTAGTGCATGTGTGCCAATGTATCCTTTTAGTTTTGTTGCTATTCTTGTGTTCTTCAGAGAGAGAGCGCCCGAGAGAGATTGGAGAGGAGTTTTAGTGAAGCAGGTGGGTGGGCATCAGCCTCGGGCATGTGCCCGACACAGCTGTGCTTTCCAACCTATGGCTCCAAGGACCTTTTGGCCTGTTACCTAGCTAATAGACCTGCGTGAAGGGGTCTGGTGACCCAGCCTGGCATGTGAAGAGTTTGTGATCCAGTCTGTGAATGGGCTTGAGGGGTCTGGGAGCTCCAGACCCAGCACTAGCTCAACAATTGGCCCAGTTGGTGCAGGATTACTGGCAGGTAAAAGAGCCTGACAACTGGCGTGGTCGCCTAGCTTTACAATTGGCATCTTGAACAGGATTAAGAGCTAGACAGTTGGCACTGTGAGGATTCCAGGCCTTAGCCTAGCTGGACAGGGATCAAATTTCCTCATGAGTTTTGGGGGACCATATGTTCACACTCTATCATTCCACCTGTGGTCTGCCAAAACTCATGTCACTCTCACATACAAAATACAATCATTTGATCCTAACAGTCCTGAAAATCTTAGCTTGTTCCAGCACCAGCATAAAAGTCCAAAGTCTCATCTGAGACAAAAGGCAAAACTCCTTCCAGCTGTGAACCTGTAAAAATCAAAAACAAATTTATCTACTTCTGAGATACAATTGTGGAACAGACATTAGGTGCACATTCCCATTCCAAAAGGGAGGAGTAGACCAGAAGAAAGAAGAAACAGGTCCCAAAGAGTCCAAAACCCAGTAGGGCAGACATTAAATCTTAAAGCTCCAAAATAATCTTCTTTGACTCCAAGTCCTGCATGCTGGGCACAATGGGGCATCTGGACCCCCAAAGCCTTGGTCACCCTGTCCCCAAAGCTCTGCTAGGCACAGCCCACTGGGCTGCATTGGTGCCTGCAGCTTTTTCACACTGGTTTTGCATGTAGCCGGTGGCCCGACAATTCTGGGGTCCTCTTGGCAGCTTGGCTCTACTACAAATTTCCCCAGTGGGGGTGCTCCGTGGGGGCTCTGACCCCACTTTTCTGCTCAGTATTGCTCTAGTAAATGGCCTCTGTGGTGGCTCCACCCCTGCAGCAGGTCTCTGCCTGGGCCCCCAGGCTTTTCCATACATCCTCTGGAATGTGGGTGGAGGCTGCCAGGCCTCCACTGCTCTTATGTCCTGCCCGCCTGCAGACTTAATGCAACCTGAATGCCACTGAGGTTTCAGGCTTCTCCTCTCCAGAGCTGCTGCATGAACCACACTTAGGGCCACTTGAGGCAGGACTGCTCCAAACAAAGCAGCTGGGATGCAGGGAGCAGGTTCCCAAGGGCAGTGGTGCCCCAGATCTGTCCTCTGGAAAAACTTGGTCCCCCTAGGGCTCTGCGTCTGTGATGGGAGGGGCTTCCAGACTTCTGGGCCTTTCTCTCATTGTCTTGGCTATTAACTCCTGGCTGCCTCATAGCTATGCTAATGGCTTTATCAATCAGTCTATCTCCTGCACCCTTGCATTTTTCTCCTGCTCTCTGCTTCTCTACCACATGGCCAGGCTGCAAATTTTCCAAATTTTTAAGCTCTGCTTCCCTGTTAAATTCTGACTTTACCTCATGCCTTTGTCACCATAACTCAGAATAGGCTGTTGCAAGTAGCCATGCAGCTTCCTTAATACTTTGCTGCTTGGAAATTTCTTCCACCAAACATTCTGGTTCAGAACTCTTAAGTTCCACCTTCCACAGAGTTCTAGGGCATGGACACAGTGCAGTCAAGTTTCTTGCTATGGTGTAATAAAGGTTATCTTTTGTCCAATTCCTGATAAGTCATTTCTATCTGAAACCTCATCATCCACATGGCCTTTACTGTCCACATTTCTATCAGCATTCTGGTCACAACCATTCAACCAATCTCTAATATGTTCCAAACTTTCCCTCATCTTTTTGTCTTCTTCTGAGTCCTGCAAACTTCTCCAATCCTTGCCATTACCCAGTTCCAAAGCCACTTCCAAAGCTGCTTCCATGTTTTCAGTTATCTGTATAGCCAATCCCCCACTCCTCTGTACCAATTTTCCTGTATTAGTCTGTTTTTGTATTGCTATAACAGAATACCTGAGACTGGGTTATTTATAAAGAACAGAGCTTTATTACAATTCTGGGACAGCTGCATCTGGTGCAGACTTCAGGCTGCTTCTACTCATGGTGGAAAGTGGCAGGCAGCCAGCGGGTACAAAACAGATCATGTGGCAAGAGGAAGCCAGAGAAGGGAGGTACCAGGTTCTTTTAACCAACCAGCTCTCGTGAGAACTAATACAATGAGAACTTTCACTACCCACCCCACCCAGGGAAAGCATTAATCCATCCATAATGTTTCTGACCCCATGACTCAAACAGCTCCCATCACTGCCACATTGGGGATCAGATTTCCACATGAGTTTTGGTGGGACAATACGTCCAAACTCTATCAGGAAGTAACTGTGAATTATACAGATAGATCCCATTAAACCTAGCCTAAATGCATCCCTAACTCAACTTTCTTTAGCTCAGTTCCAGAAATAACCATTGCAATTAGAACACTACCCAACATTACAGAGGAAGCTGGGATGAAAATAAGACAGCAGCCATAACTATTTGCTGTTAAAACATCTTGCTTTTGCAAATTTGTAAAAGCATGTGACTATGTGGACATGGTGCTAGGACTCTCCCCAGAATCTTGAAAGGAATTCATACAAGCAGCACCCCTGAAATTCAAGCTTTTTTAAGCTTCACAGTAAATCTACTTCTGTCACCTAATGGTTCTTATAGATGCAAAGTAGACACTTGAAAAAAATTGGCAAATGAATGAATGAATAGAAAAGTACTTTTTTGTGTTTATTTGATAGCATTGCTAAATCAAAATGTGTTTCAAATTAAATTGGACCCATTAGCTATAGGTTACATTTATCATATTAAAACTATGCTAAATATCGTAAGTGATTTGGGATCTATTCTCTATACGAAATATGTCAAGATTTATAAGTTATAAGCACAGATATAGTGACCCTTTCCTTTTCCTTTCTATATAACAATTTCTGTATAATTTTTCTACCCCATCAAGTGCACTTCGTCACAATTATACCCTAAGCAAAGCCACTACTAGAAATGTCTTCTTACTAAAATTATAGAAAAACTTTCCTCAGTGTGTATATTTGCCTTTTTTTGTGAAGGACAAATACTAATCTGAGACATTTATTATTTTTGTGACTCCTAGGAAAAAAGTTGTCTGAATTTTTTAAAAAATAATGTTGCGGGCCGGCCCCGTGGCGCACTCGGGGGAGTGCGGTGCTGGGAGCGCAGCGACGCTCCCGCCGCGGGTTCGGATCCTATATAGGAATGGCCGGTGTGCTCACTGGCTGAGCGTGGTGCGGGCGACACCAAGCCAAGGGTTGCGATTCCCTTACTGGACACGAAAAAAGACAAATAAATAAATAAAAATAATGTTGCATCTCAAAGGAACTGAAAAATTGAAGGTTTATATTTTCCAGATGGGATAAAAACATAGATTTATCTAAACTTTAATTGAACCGTCTAATGTGAAAACAGTGATAGTGCTAGAAAGGAGGTTGGGGTGTCAGTCAAGAAACCTCATATTGCGTGGAAGCCCAGGCCTTTAGTATGTTTCTTTCATTCTCTTTCCCAGGGTTATCAGAGGTCATTCCCTCTGGTAATCAGAAAGTACCTATAAAATCAAATGATCTCTTGTAAAACCTGACCCTGAGTATACACTTATGCACCATTGAAAAGCCATGTGTCACTTTCTGGACCTGGAGTCTTTCAGAGAATGCCAGGACCAAAATGCTTCTTGCAAATGATTAATTTTACCGCTTGACAATCAGATTGAGACCACTGAGAGAAGGCAAAAAGCTATGAGGCAGCTAATAGTATATTGGCAGAGTTGTGGACTTACTGCTAGGCCCTCTTTCACTAGCTTAATTTAGGATAATAGAATTCTGTGATGTTGTGAGTGGAAATACTAGGCCTTGGTTGGATCCATCAGCCGTGGATCAAATACAAGCAATATTTTCCACATTTACATGGTTGTCTCTTAAAATATCTCACTTTTTAAAAATTTCAAATTAATCTTGAGACCTAATAGGACACAGGAGAGTATGAAAAGACAAGTATAGATGCAGCTATCTTTTTTAATATGCTAGGGAGAAAAATATTCACATCCATTTGAAGGTAGATTTTTCTGTTAGGTGATGTGTGACTGATTCTAAAGAAGTGGCATGTCGAGGTACCCTGTCATAGGGCATGTTGTCAGCCACATTGATTTCCAGATCACAGTAAAATCTTTTTAAGTCTCTGGCAGACAATTTCCTGCTGTACTGCTGCTGTTTACTACAATTTAAAGTAGAGAGAGAGAGATCTGCTTAAAAGGATTAAGAAAATGAGTAAAAATTATCGGGTGCCTGTTAAAAACCCCACAGTGTAAGTGTTTGTTGTAAGCAGAATAGGGCAAGTCATGCTTTATCAGCAAAGCACAGAAATATTTCAGCATGATTAGGAAAAGGTAAAGATTTTTTTTTCCCTCAGCTTCATTCAGCTGGTATAATGAGCATTATTGATTAAAATGTTAGGATCAATAAATATTTAAAATTGGAGCAGAGGAGACCTTAAGGAGGAGAAAAAGGTTATGGTCTGTTGAGTAAGCTGACAATTAAATGCTTTGTAGGAAATTGATTTTTAAACATGAACTGTCAGTTACACTGCTTGGCCTTCACTGATATACCCTGTTGTGCGGCGTGCATGCACACATAAAATAATATGCATTGTTATCAGACTCATACACAAAATATTTGTGAACATCATCTACAACCAGAAGCTAATTATAAAGCTTTAGCCCATCTGAACATATGTTACTAACGCTTTCAAAAGAATTCTCTGTAATGGTAATTAGGAAGCTGTTTTCAAGTCATTTAACAGCCAATGGAACTTAATATGGTTCTCCTTAGAATGCAATTTTGTATAATAATATAGCTGCACTTTGTCAGGTTCTTTCTAATTTTGCAAGGTAGTGTTTTAAATTCCTTTCTCCTCTTTGTCTTAATGCACCAGTATCTAAACCTACCAAATGTATTGGACATATGTGTTACAGCCACATAACCAAGGATAATGAGTCAGGTATTCCCCACATAGAAGTAATTGCGTTGCAGAACTTACTGTCATTTCTAGGGGAAAATACTAGACAGGTCTGGAAAAATGCAGGAGTGAAACACCAAACCACAGGGAGGTAAATTCAGAAATGGAGAAGAGACTAATCAAAATATCAGTACGTTTTTAAAAAAGAAGTAAAACCAAATCCACTAATATAAATTTTAAGAAAAACATCTAAAAGTAATGAGCATTTTTATGAAATGTATGCAAAAGGTACCCCTAAAAGCCAATTCAGAGACCAACATCTGAAGATATTAACAAATAAATATAGGCTTTAAGGACTGCTATAGAGAAAAATGTGGAAGAACATAAAAGAAATGCCTCAAAGGGAAGGAAAAGAACAGAGACTCACCAAGCACTCACTTCTGGTTAGAACACTTTTCTCAAAGCTACTCTGGGCACCAAATTCCTGTATTACTAATTACAAGTTCCTTCTGAAATTTTTGCAAATAGTCTTTGGAATTGGGTTGAAGAAATACGTTTTAGTCCATTGTGACCTTAGCCAATCGGAATTTCACTGTTTATTTTTCGAAGATATTTGTGCATAGATCAGCATAAATCTATTAACTATCAGTATGTAAAAATGAATAACTGTTATAAAGTCATTCCTTCTAACTTACATGAAATATCAGTAAAAATCAATATTTAATAATAAAATGTATTATAATTCTGTTTATTTAATTTTCTGTCGATGTGAATAAGCTGTCTCATAAACATAGATCATTGTGGATTTGTTTTAAATTTAGATACTTAATTTATGACCTCAATAATGTACCTCTATAATCTATTTTTAATAGATTGTTCTATTATAATGGATTGTTTCTACATAGATGTTCTATGTAGAAAAATCAATGGTTCATTTTTCTAGTCGCTTTGGTTTTGGCTGGTGCTTTCTGATTTTGACATTAGTAACCCAAACTGCCCCAAAGAGCTTACTGGGAACCATGGGGTCTGACGTCTGCTCTGGTCTGCAGGTGCACGCTGAGCGTGACGCTGGAGCAGGCCATCATCCTGGCCAGGAGCCACGGCCTGCCTCCTCGCTACATTATGCAGGCTACAGATGTGATGCGGAAGCAGGTAAGTCTTACAGGACCTGGATCTGAAGATTCCTGTGTTCATCTGTCAGGTGTCTAGCAGGTGCCTGGATGTGATGGGCACTTTTTCAGGCTCAGAGGGTAAATCGTGAATGAGAAACACTTGCAGTGAGAAGACAGTGCAGGCACCTATGTGAGGGTTCTCCAAGAACCGTAGACAGCCCTGGGAAAGGGACATCTAAGCAGTAACCTGAAGGAGGACAGAGAATTGGACAAACGAAATAGGGCAGGCATGGATTTGGGGCTTATGGAAAGGACAAGATAAGGGGACATATGGCATTTTCTGGGAATTGTAGGTGACTTAGTAGGGCTGGAGGAGTAGGTTGGAGGACGAACAGGGACAAGGAGGAAGAGGAAAGAATTGATGGCCCTGCGTGCTTCTGGCCATCTCCAAGGGGCTTCCATGCCATGCTAAGAAGTGTATGCATTATTCCGAGAATAAAACACTAATTTTCCTTTAGAGGATGAATAGGAGGCTTTGGACTGGCTGTAGGTCACTGGAGTAATTATAGGTGAGAATATACTCTTTTATACATAGAATGAACTTTTTATACAGTAACCCAGTAGTATTTCAAGTGTGATAGTTTTAAAACCCTTAAAATTCTTTTTAAAAAACAACCAAAAAATGAACTAACCTCCAATTTACTGGTTAGGAAAATGTGCTCAATCTAGTAGAAAAAACACTTAACTTATAGAAAGACAAAAGAAATCAAAAGACACCAATTTTATAGTTTATTCTACCACCGTTTCTTTGAGCTGTAGCAGAAAATTGATTTAACACATCTCTCTATTTGCTGACTTGGTTTGAGTTGCCCAGTGATAATGAGTGATTTAATTTTTTAAGATATTCTTTTGTAATTATGACTGCTTTATTTACTAAAGACTTAGCATATAAGTCTCAGGCAAACATATAAATCCCTTTGGGCTTGCTCCCAAGATTACACTACAGAATGTCAACCAAGCCAATGGAAAAATCCACTGAAGAAGCCAACACTGAGCTTGCGTCTGCAGTGCAGAGAGCAGGCACAGGCAGTGCATATGCATTGTGCTTCTGGTTAGGAACCCAGGAGCCGAAGATGAAAACCAAGATCTTAGAAGGGCCAAGAGGGACTTGCTAAGTAAAGGTCAGATCCACCAGAAGCATGTGACATCCTGTGGTCCAGCTGGAAAAGGGCAAACACAGATGCGAATTGCCAGCAGGTTTAAGAAGGATTCTTTGGGGATAGATATACAAATTCTGTTTTAAAAAGTAGATCAATGTAAACTTGTGATTATTCACATCAGAGTTGGGATTTGGATTGCTAAAACATACAGAAAGAGATTAACCACCTTTCTGTTTTACTATGTTGCTAGTAGAGTAAGCAGGAAGACTTGGAAGAGCCATCTCAAAATTATGGAGTATGTCAGGAAAAAGAGTTTCAAATTCACCTTTTTAAAGATTATTCCACTAAGAAGGTTATTATGATTTGGTTACATATACATACCTACTGTATAGCCTTGAATAATGAGAATTATATATACCTTTAACTTCTTAAAACTGTAAATGGAAATAGAGAAAATAGGGAAAGTAAAATTGATATTTCGTAGGCCCTAATGAGTAATTTAACTAGTGCAAAGCTATATAAAATATTATGTATATTTATATAGTATTAATATATGCTATATGTTACATAAACTAATGTAATAAAAAAAGACTGAAAAGTCATGTAGTTCCTTATAAAATCCTCACTGATTTATAAATGGCACTATTTTTTCAGTATTTATCACTCTTTCTCCTATTTTTATTTATTTATTTGGCTATGGCTTTTTAATTTTAACATTTACTTGTACATATTTGTGGGGTACAGTGTGTTGTATTGATACATGCATGTACTGCACAGTGATTCACTTAGGGTAGACAGCAGAGTTTTGTACCCATTAGTCCACCCCTTCTCCTCCCCATCCCTCCCCCCAACCCCCCATAGCTTTCTTCCTTTGTTACACGTTCCTCTGCTGCGAAGTGTGGTGTCCCAAGTGGCTGTGCGTAGTAGTCCATTTCTGTTGCTTATAACAGAATACTTGAAACTAGTTGATTTATAAAGAAAACAAAATTTATTGCTTACAGTTTCAGATGCTAGGAAGTCCAAAGTCCAGGGAACACATCTGGTGAGGGTCTTGGTGGTGGTGACAGTAACAGCAGGGTCTCACATTGCGAAAATGGCAGAGCAGAGAGAGCAGAGAGAGAGACAGACTCTCCTCTTCTTTTAAAGCCCTCAGAACCACACCCCAACCACCATTTTTAATCCATTCACTACTGCATGGTCCTACAATCCAATCATCTCTTCAAGGCTCCATCTTCCCACCCTCCTAACAGTCACAGTGGGGGCTAACTTTCTAATACATAAAACTTGGGGGATGCAATTCAAGCTTTAATGAGTTTGGGGGGGACATAATTCAATCCACTACACTGTGAGAGGCAAAGAACTTCTTTGTCACTTCTTTGTGAAAGATCATAGAGCCTGGGCCTCTTTTAGAGAAACTGGGCAGGCTGGTGCACAGCAGAGATTTGTGCAATATTCCTTCTGTTGACAATCCTCTTTCCAGTATTCAGCAATAGCCGACAGGGGGGTTAGTGGCTGAGATCCAATCCACAAGCCAGTTCTTGCTCACTTATGATTTGAGCAGTTAGAATGCAAATCTGAATAAAAAATCTAACCTGGATTTTCTGTCCATTTTGCCTTTCAACCTCAGGGAAAATTGTTTAACCATTTAGACTCAGCTTTTCTAAGACTGCGTGGTTAAAATATTTACTGTCTTTAGTATATATTGAAGTATTTGAATTATTACATTATTGAATTTGAATTATTATATATGAAAGTATAATAATATATTGACTACGTGTTAAAGTTTTACAGTCTATAGTGAAGAAACTAAGATTTGTAGTTTCTTTTTAGGAACAAGAAGATTTTAGCATGATTTATTGTTCTTATTTATAATTGCAGTATTGTTTTCATGTACATATTTTGTATATGTACAAACACAGAATTGTTTTAACTCACTGCTTAAGTCTGAAGGAAAGATAAAAAACAGAAAGGAAGGGCACTATATCCCTTGCCATTTTGGGGGTTATGATTATAATAACTGTAGGCAGCACTTTTACATAACCAGGTGATCTGATTAATAAAAGGCTTGAAGAAGAAACTGTCATTGACATTATAAACTTCAAGTTTTCTACACTATGAATTATACGTTCCAAATGTTCTTTGGTGGAAGCCTATATGAATTTGTTTTCTTGACCTTTTTGATAAAAAATGGAATTCCAAGGGATTCTGCCTCCTTACCTACAGTATCAAGGCATCACACAAGGTGCTAAGCACAAAGACGTGGGGATGATGTGGTCCTTGCCTAGTGCCATGGTGTAAGCAAATCACTATGATACAGACACCAAGAAGCAAGTGTTCTAAGGAGCACCCCACCTCAGTATGTCAGGACACAGAAGGGGCCTCACCCATGAATAGACTGTGAGCCCCTTGGTGGCTAGGGCACTGAGTCTTACTCATTTTGGTATCATAATTTCCCAGGATAGTATCTAATATAAAGCAAATGCTAAATGTTTGTTGAATAAATTAGTTCTAACCAGGATAACTGGGAAAAAGCTTCTTCCATAAGATGAATATATAATAGTGGCTAAGAGTACAGCCTCTGAGTCAAGCAACCTTGGTTTGAATCCCAGCTCCAGTGTTTACTGTCTTTGTTATTTGGGGAAAGATTCTTAGCCTCTTTGTTACTTAGTTTCCTCATTATTAAAACAGGGATAATAATAGTACTTGCCTCATAGTATTGTTGTGAGGGTTAAATAAATTATTTAATACTTAATGTGCTTATACTTAATGCACTTAAAATATTACCTTATATCGTGAATGACCAATCAGTTATTAACTAAGACGATATTGGACTTAGGCCTTGGAGAATAAATATGATGCAGAAAGGGAGCGAAGGAGGCAGGGAAGGCGTTCAGGCAGAGGTAGCAATGTAGTAGGCAAGGGTATAAAATACGAGTAGGTGGCGTGTTATATATAGTTAAATTCGAAGTACAATAAGCCAGTGGATGTGTTCAGCATGGAGAGCATCAGATTTATTGGAAACCCTTTAAGGAAGCAAAAAATTTTTCTATTAATTACTTAATTGAATATTATGAGACTACAGACAGAAGGAATTGTACACATCCTGTACTTTAGTTAGCAGATCTGTTTTTTTACAGAGGTACAATTTAGAAATTCTAAAACTAATTTATGTGAATACTAGGATTGAACAAATAAGCAAATGACAGATTTCTCACTGTCTGAGAAAGAAATTTAACAAATAATGAAAGGGAGAAGGCTGGAATTGAGAACAGACCCTGTGGTACTAGGTTGGAATCAGGTATCAGTACGAACTCACAGATATATGCACACATACGGATACGGATAGATGTAGAATTGAATACAGATACGTGAATATGTTTGTATTAGTAAACTAGCCCTGCCTACTGGAAAGGCCTAGAAGCAGTTATTTGCCAGTAGTAGTGAGCACGCTCGGTGTCCAAATCTTGACTTCTAAATACCATTCTTCGATAAAAAGACTTAGGGCTGCTCAGAAGCTGAGGCAGGATAGATGAGTCTGGAACATCTTGAGGTACCAGCAAATCAGGAAGTACTAAAAATTGATGGGAGCATATCAGAAAAACACAAGAACCATCTGGAAAGAGCTCCCAGTGGTCAAAACTGGAACAATTTGAGAAAAAAAAAAAAATCAATAAAAATTTTGGATTATATCTCATAGAATAAAATAAACATTTACGAGTTCATATTGATTTACATGTATAATTGAATAAATAAATAATTTGGGGAGAAGAAGTAAGTCTTCTTTACAGAAGAATTCCAGTTCATAAACGCTATAGTATTGTTGCAGACAGGATATACCAGTGGAGGCTGAAATCAGTGAACAAATGTTTAAAGAGAAACAGGATATTTGCATAGTCTCATAGTCTCTCCCCAAATGTATTCATTAACGACAAGATGAAAGGTGATAACTTTACAGTGGAAAAATCTGGCCCATGCTACCTTAACCAAGTGATGAAAGTCAATGTCACCAGTGGTAAGACATATTGACATCATGTATCCCTGGATATGATGCACTGAGAAGGGCACATCACTCCTGTGATTTTCTTGCCAAAAATGCATTTTCTCCATTTAATCATGAGGAAACATCAAATCCAAATGGAGACACTCTGCAAAATAATGACTAGTACTCATCAAAAGTGTTAAGGACATGAAAGACAAGCAGAGCTTCGGAAATGTCACAGATTGAAGGAGTCTAAGGAGGCATGAAAACAAAATGCAATATGGGATCCTGGGTTGGATCCTCGAATAGAAAAGGGACATTAGTGGGGAAAATGGTGAAATTTGAGTAAGATGTGCAGCTTAGTTAGTAGTAGTCTACCAACGTGAATTCCTGGTCTTGATAATCATCTGCTATGGTTAAATGAAGTGTTAACCTTCAGAGATGCTGGGTGAAGTGTGTGAAGTCTCTGTTCTGTTTTTACAAAAACCAAAATTACTTCAAAATAAAAAGTTTTACTACTTAATCACAACTCTCAAATTCCTTCCCCTTGTCTTCCTGTCACTCCCCAACCCCCATTTTCCCTGTTTGCTTTCCTTTTTTAGATTCCTCTTGAGAGAATATATTCTTTGTTTTTTACTTCCTTTTCTCCTATTCTTTTTTTCCTTTCCTTAGTTCAGAATTTGGAAGCTGGAGAAAGTTGCAGGGTTTTTTTGTTTTTTCCTTTTTTTTCTTTTTTCGTGTCCGGCAACGGATCGCAACCCTCAGTGTCGTGCCCGTACCAGACCGGGACCGGCAACGGGATCGCAACCCTCGGTGTCGCGCCTGCACCTCGCTCAGCCAGTGAGCGGGAACCGGTCTGTATGTGGGATCCGAACCCTTGGCGGGAGCACCGCTGCACTCTCAAGCGGCGCACTGTAGCAGTGCGCCACCGGGCCGGCCCGAAAGTTGCAGTTTTTTGAACAACTCTCCCTTACCTATTCCCAGCCAAAAACCCTGGTGTTTGGCTCTATGTAGTAACTAATTCCCACGAGGAATTGAACAGTGATTATAACTTCACTCATGAACTTGACAGATTGTAGAGACTTTTTCATTGCTGAAGTGGACTGTCTGTGCACCATAATCACTGAGGCAGAATTCTTAGATTTCAGAGATCCACATGGACATGCCTTGTTCACAAATTGCTTTAGAACTATTTAAGAAAATATTTTCTTGCTAAATACTATTAAGTTTATAATAGCTAACTATTCAGCCAAGGATAAAACAGGTGCATGATTGTGATAGAACTGTGATTTCTGTCTCATGAAAAGTGGCAACACAACAGGTATTTGTAGCTGGTTCATTTCCTATTTTCAACATTGTAAGTATTGACTGCTTCCAGGAGTAAAGACATAGATGAGATTGTGAACAGAAAGCTGTTATTTAAACTTATTTTGAATGACTCAGATGGCTATAGAAATGTGTATTAATCTTTTGAAACAACATATCAGCACATTTTGATTCTTAAAAGCATTAATTTTGCAAATGTTCAGATGGTGATTTCCTTATTCCTCTTCATCCAGTCTCTCTTATATTAAAGACATTGTTAGAATACGTATTCTATACTCAGATGTTAATGGTATGTTGAATAACTACTAATATGATGTAGAGCTAAAAGTGGTTTTCTTGACTTTCAGGGAGCAAGAGTTCAGAACACAGCAAAGAATTTGGGAGTCAGAGACCGGACCCCACAGTCTGCTCCAAGGTAAACACATGCCCTGGTCTGCCCTTTCCCAAAGAGCTCGCTAGCATTTCCCAGGTGGTGTCACTTGTGGCTAATGTAAGTGCTCCAGGATATGCCCAGTATCATAGTGACTGCAATTGTGGAAATTGGCTTTGTAAACACCCAGTGGCTATGTCATTCAGCATAAATGCTCTCAGAGTTAAATGAATATTATCTTATTTTGCAAATTTTATCATGAATTCAAAAACAAAAGTCCACACAGATACTACAAAAATTTGTAATCTCCCTGTGCCAATACCAAAATGTTATTTTCATTTATACTTCTATGACTGCACACGCTGTTCCCTCTGGCATGATTGCCCATCGCATCTGTGTCTGTATGGAAAACTCCTACTTAATTAACCACAGAACCCAGCTTAGATGTCATTTTCTCCTTGGAGTCTTGCTTGAGTATCCTTCTCTGTGCTCCCTTAGCATCTCATACATTGATCTAGAATAGCCCTTATCGTATTTTGTTGCAATATTTTGTTATGTTTCTTTGGCAAACCTGAACATGAATTCTCTGTAGGTAGAGAATATGATTTGGGGGATTTTATTCATTGCTCATCACAGTGCCTACATAGTAGGTATCAAATATCTAAACTAATTTCAAGAATATATGAATGAATAAATGAATGAATGAGCTTTTTGTTTGTTATGCCAAATATTTCCAGTTCCCACATCATCATAAGAAAGGCCTCCAATCCACTTTTAAAATAAATGAACACAGTTTGAGAAGTGTTTTCGGTTTGATTTCCCTGGTGATTGGGGTGGGCAGCCATCTATTTTGAAGTGGAGCAAACCTGAACAGCTTTTTTTACATTTGATTGCTTTATACACTTGCATTTTAACAAAAAGTAGGCTCCTCCATGCACTGTCACAGACAAGGCATATTTGTTTCTCTTTATAAAGCAGTTATCAGAGTGGGAATGATGATTGCAGCATTTATGAAGTTATATTTCATTCTGAAAAACTGTGTGGGCAGTGAAAGTGCTTTCAAGAAAGAAAACATTTTCTCTCTGAAAATGGATGGAGCACTCATGTTCCAATTGTATTTATTTTTAGTGCTGACTCCTATGTCTGTTTAATCCTCAAGTCTTGTTAATGTTATCTTTCATAGTTGATTAGATTCAGATCTAAGATTTTCTCTTGCTAAATAGTCATTATATATAAGCATTTTCTCTCCCGCACTTTGAGCAGACATGGTATATTTCGATAACAGACTCACTGAAGTGTTAAAATTCCAGTAAGAAAACAAGATAAAGGCTCAGCTAGGTATTCTTAGCTAGAGCTTATAAACACTAATAAACAGTGGGGTTGGAATAAGACTTCAGCACCCCGACCAATAAACCAATATGCAAGCTGAACACAAGGAAAAAAAAAAACTGACAAACTCACTTTTTTTCTTTATTGTGTTATGTTTAAAACGCTTGAAATGAAACACAATAAAATAAGCCAGCTGTAAAGCTGACATTTTTTTGCAAGGGAGTAATATCCCCGAGAGAGGAATCAAGAGTAATTTTTTTTTTTTTTTTTGGTCTTTTTTGTGACCGGCCGCACCGCACTCAGCCAGTGAGCGCACCAGCCAGGCCATCCCTATATAGGATCCGAACCCGCAGCGGGAGCGCTGCCGCCTTCCCAGCACCGCACTCTCCCGAGTGCACCAGGGGGTCAGCCCAAGAGTAATTTTTAAAATGGAATAAAAAAAAATGTATTTTGTTTATTCTTTCATTCATTCTACAAATATTTATTGAGGACCTAAGAAATGCAAAGCTCTCTGCTATACCTCATGGAGGATATAAACCTGAGATAGAAATAGCTCTGTCCCTTGAGGAGCTTCCAGGTAAAGATATGAAATGAGGAAAACAGAAATACAAGAACAGGTGGGATGTGAGACCCACCTTATGGCAGGTGCAGAGAGAACGCTGAGGAGCACAGAAGGGCTGGGACCCTCCTGACTGGGAACCAGGACTCCTGCCCCAAAGACAGTGACTGAAGAATACCTTTGGCTCTCAAAGCTTAGCCATCCATGGGCAAAGCTGGAGTAATGTTCCTGGAAATATCTTCAGGGAGGTAAAGTTTGCTATCTCTGCCTAAGATAGTATTCGGTTCAAGTCCCCAACCCATCGCTGCATAGTTTTTCTTCCACCATCCACTTTATTATTATTTTTAATTTACTCGGCAAACATATATTGAGTTTCTGCTGTGTGCCTGTAGGTGGCAGGTTCTTTGTTAAAAGCTAGGGATAAAGACATAGTCCCCTCTGCCAGTTGTTGAGGTGTAATAGGGCAACCGTTGAATAAAATGACGATGGAACACAGAGCGTAATAAGAGCCATGATAGAATAGGCAAGTGTGTCATGAGAACTCAGAGAAGGTGCATAACACAGCCTAGGAATAGAGGGAGGAGGTTGCAGAATACTCCTGGCTTGGTCAGCACGGCGATGCATGTCCCACAGGGCAGGCGCAACAGCACCAGGGTGCAGAAAACACGTGACATTCTGAGAACTGCACCTAGAGCTCTATGACGGCTGGTCAAATGTGATTTCAGAAGGATGCAAGTGAGGCTGGAGATGGAGGCAGGGGCCAGGTCAGGAAGAGACTTTTAGGAGTACTGAAGAGTTTTTACTTCAACTTGAAGACAATAGAGAGGAGTTAATAAACAATCTCCCTTTCTGGAAGATTTGAATTCTAGAATTTTTCTTGGGCATCATTAGGAGGGTCTATTTGAGGACAGGTAAAACTGAAGACAGGAGCTTGAAAGGAGATTATGGTAGTATTGAGGACCAACATAAGAGAGATATTTAGAAAACAGAATCAATAGTCTTTGGCGACTAATTCGATGAAGAAATTTAGGGGAAAGAAAGATTCTAAAATTACTACCAAATCTTTAGCTGCTTGGATAACAAGGAGTTAATGGTTCCTGCCTCTCAAATAGTAGGTGCTGTGAAAAGAACACGCACAGGGAAAAGATGATGAGCTCGGTCAGCTTGGTGGGTGATACTGACATCAAGGATCAGTGGGCCATCCGCCTGGAGGTGCCTTTGAGAGCAGTTGAATACACTGTTCTGAAGCTGAGGAGAGATGAACTGCTAGAGCAATACTCTCATGAGTCATCAATATTTAGTTGAAGACCTAGAAATAGGTTTTGTTACTGTAGCAAATGGGCAGGAGAGATGAGAGAGGGAGGTCTGAACACCACCAGGCGATGCCAACACTAAAGAGCAGAGAAGTGGGGGCCACAGAATCTAACTGGGGAAGTTGAAGGAAAACAAGAGGTGGTTGCTCAGAAATTCAGAAAGGAGGAATTTGCCACAATCACACTACAGAAAGAGTGAATCTAATAATTTATGGAATTGGAAAGCTGGGGAACAAAGTATTAGAATATTAGGGAGCTCGGTATTAATAATGCTGAGGTCCATTGGTTCTGGGGAGTGACAGGGTAAAGCCTGCTCCTGGAACTGATGTTTCCTTGATATCCTTGGCTCCAACACCTTTTGCATACTCCCCTTTAGCCACCTTTGTCTAAAATATGTGTCAGGACCTGCTTTTGGCATTAGGATATTAAGATAGTTGGGAAACACCATGTGCTCCAGGAGCTTGCAGCCTAATAAAGTAGAAAGACAAAATAGACTTGGCAGTCCAGTGAACGTGTATTGTGATAGATGTATGTGAGGTGGGGTGGAGAGGTGGTTCTTCCCCCTTGGACTTCCATACATACACTGACTCTTCAGAGCAATGTCTTCATCAAGAACCAAGTATTACATTCCAGTTGTAGCACACTAGTCTTATTTTCTATGACATCACAAAATCTGGAGCTTTTGTGCTACGAAAGCTTGATTTTCTTTGTTCAATTTGGAAGCAACATTCCATAGTGGTTAAAAGTGAAAGTAAATGGTTTTGAGTCCCAGGTTCTGCTAGCTATGTGACTATATTTAGTCAGGTTACTTTTCCTCTCTGAGACTCAGTTTTCTCATCTGTAAGATGGGGGGAATTGCCTTGGGACAGAGTATTATTGATACTTTGACTTTGAGAGAGGCATTTGCTTTGTGATCTCCTTTAACACAGTTTCAATTTTTGCCATGTAGAAAGGTGAAGGGTATGATCTATAGAATGAAGTTTGCAAATTCTGCTCTC
This sequence comes from Galeopterus variegatus, assembly GCF_000696425.1. Lineage (NCBI taxonomy): Eukaryota > Metazoa > Chordata > Mammalia > Dermoptera > Cynocephalidae > Galeopterus > Galeopterus variegatus. The sequence goes on from NW_007732749.1 coordinate 43,363, forward strand.
TGCAAATGTGGATTTGGGTTGGAAATACCAGCTCCAAGTTGGCTGCCTGTGCCTAAACAGGAATAGGAGAAAGTGGAGCCAAGAGCAAACCTTTTTCATGCAAGCCACTGGTGTGTATGACTGGAAAGAGAGTACAGCAAGGGTCCCAAATGTTGGACAAACCAACGCCTCCCACTGCCCAACAATTTAGCTGCCAAAAAACAAATGCCTCAGTGCGGAGTAAGAGTCCAACTCTTACCTATTACATTTCACTTCCAAACTTCATCTGCCTGTCCTAAATTCCCAAAGCTCCACAATTTCCATTACAAATGGAACTCAAATAACCCTGAGTCACTTCAAGAAGGCTCACAGAAGCTGATTCTGCCCAGCTGTACAGTGCCCAGAGCTATTATTTAATTAGGGGATCACAGGGAGTAGTCTTTTCTCCAATTTGCAAGGCAGACATTTCAAGGACTTGACTACAGTGGCATTAGCTACATTATGTGTCAACATGCAAAGCGAGGTAATGGAATGTAATCACCCAGCCCAGATCTCACAGGGCAGGACATGGTCACCCACATTCCTGTTTCTGTTCGACCTGAGTTAGGCCACGTGCCTTTTCACTCATGAGGCTGCACTGTCAGGGAAATAAGAGCTTAGACATTAAGGAGGAAAAGAACCTTCTAATCATTCTATTATTTCAGCTCTGGGAATACAATTTAAATCAACACCATATCCTTCAGCTGCAAAAGAACCTTTGAAGTGCCCTAGGTCAATTCAATGTATTCTTTTCTCACGGAAGGATGATTTACACTTTTCTGATATGAGATGTCCTTATTTCGGTATTTACCTCTTCCATTGGTGATAACACATAGAGCATAAACCACCTTCCAGACTTGAAATATATTTTGCAAACCTCCAAAGGCAATAACTTCTATGTGTTTGCAGCTTAGGGAAGTTCATTTTGTTAGCTGGGATTTATAACTCAATACTTAGTCTTTCTTATTCTTCTCCTTGGATTTAGAATTAGCATGGGATTAAATATCAAAGAGAAAGGAAATGTATAATTTGCTAAATTGGTTAACAATTTATTTAAGCTGTGTTCAATTTAATCCATAAAAGGGAGGGCTTTTTAAAAGGTACAAAATTGAAATCTGCACCTTATATTTTGAGTTTATTAGTCTCAGCCTTTCAGTAGAACCAGCGTGGCTGGGGCACTGTTGAGAACAAGCATAGTCCCATATCCAGACACTTTAGGTCAGCTGCTCTTCTCTCAGGATTCGCTGTGAGTAATGTGTATGGCCTTGAGGTCACGGTTATCTGGCAGCTGTTATGTGCCCTTTTACTTTGGTTCTGGAGTTACGATTTAACCATTCAGGAGAACGTGGGGCACTGGAACTTGTGTAACCCTAGGTGAGTCCTCTGTGCTTTGCCTTAATGCTGTATGGTCTCAAACAACCAGACCTGGGCTGCAGAGGGGAAGCACCCCTGCTGTCTCCATGATTCAAAGGGATTCCTTGACTCACTTGGAGATTCCACTGGCAGGTGAGTGGGGGCTGGGCAGAGCTGAGTTGTTAGTTCTTAGGAGATACCAGCTAATTTGAGAGTCAGGCGTTAGGAATCTGCCAAATCATCCTTTCCAAAGCCAACTAACTGCCTGTACCAAGGGAACAGTACAAAATGAAGTAAATTTCTAAAACTAGTCAGAAAATCAGTAGACCCCTATGAGATAGGTGCTGTCTTGCTGCAAGATGATCATGCTAGACTGGATGGTAATTATCAACATAATGCAACCTCCTGGGATTCAGAGAATAGATGGTACTACCAGCAAGGTGAACAGCCTGGGTTGGTAAAACTGGAACAGAAGCAGCAGGTTTAAAAAAATGCAATGTTGCTTTATTTGTATCCATCTCGATGTCCAAAGGGACAGTGCTGTTTGCTCAATCATACAACTGAAATTTTGGCGTTTGCTAATTCATATGCTATTTTTACTGAAATAGACAACGTGATCATGACTCATGAATCAAGAAATTATCACCAATGTGTTTGTTCTAATAATAAAAACATCTCCATTAATGGCAATATACTGGATGGCTGTCAGTCTTTCCCGTGCCTTTTCTAGGCTGTATAAGCTGTGCGAGCCGCCTCCCCCAGCTGGAGAAGAATGAAGAAAGTTACCAAGGAACCTGGCAGGCAGAAGCTTTGGGACACTGGTCTAGAGAAAGAACATGCTGGTTAAGCCTTCTCCACTGAAGATAAGAAATGCATTTTTTTCTCTAAATCTGTCACCATGGTATAAACAACTAACGTTCAGTTTGCACTTGGATATTTATGCTGGAAATGGATTAGAGTGCATTCAAACAATTCTGCCTCCCAACCTCGTCTCTGTATGTATATTGATATTAAATATTCATTTTTAGGGTAAAATTTAGTCCTGGAATTTATAGAAAAAAATATGAGAGAAAAAAAAGTTAACTATTGGGCCTCCTTTCCCATTCATTAAAATTATTTCATTGTGTTTATTTTCATCTCCCCAAAAAGTGCACTGGTAATAATGGGCATTTCCACTTGAAGAAGTCTGTCACTGTAGTCTAAACATGGCCACTCTGCAAATCATTATGAGAAATGTTAAGGACAATGTAGAGTGGGTGGCAAAGGTTTTTGGATCCCCCTTGCATCAGAGAAAGTCATTTATGTATGAAAGGTGGAAAAGCGGCTTTATTCTTTCTCCTGTCAGCTTATTTCTCAGTAGAAGAGAGGGGAGCTGACTGAGGTCTCCAGCAAGACTTTCTTCCAGCTGCTTTCAGGTATCCTTTATGCACATGGACAGCACTAGTGAGCCAGTGTGTCTTCAGTCTCTCCAGTGGGAAGGGGTTCCTTGGCTGTGCGTAGTGGGTGCTGTGCCATTGGTGGCTATGGGGTGGGGAGAGGTGGGGATCAGGGAGGGGACGGGGACTAGGGTGAAGAAGAGAATAAAAAGCCTATTTAAAAACTCAACCTTTAACTTAGAAAGATACCTAAAACTCTTAATTTTATGAAGGCTTTTATTTGAAATGTCAGACTATTAAAAGAATACATCATCACAAGTATTATTATTATTATTATTATTTGGTCCAGGTATTATGAGCTGTGAAAATAAAGCTTTACTTGTAATTTATAAGGATGGGACCTTGATAATTTATGGAAACACATGGTGTATTCTATCCTCATGCAATAGTATAACTAATGTTTATCATTTTTACCTTGATACAATAACATCGTTTTTAGCATAGTGAATATAGGAATGCTGATTTTAAATTCATAATTTTCAAAACAATTAAAACACACTTTCTGTTATTGTGAAAATTATATGGAGTTAGACTAATTTAGTATGTGAAATGCTTTTTATAACTAAAGTATATGCAAACCATTATATTTTAATTTATGAAATTTGATAATGGTTTTCAAACTATCATTAAAATCCTTCATCACTAGCAGTTGTGTTCTGAATAACAAAAATACTGTATTATGTATGTGTGAGATGTTTATATACTATTGGTCAAGGTAATAGTAATTGGTATTTGGCACAGAAGCACTTGAGACTTTTGTGATAAGTCCATATGTATAATGAAAATAAGGAAACCATTAAGAGTTTTCAAAGAAAAAGTTGAACATTTTGAATTTAATAAACCTTTACATAAATGTCTATATTGAGTATATCCTTAACTTTCAAGAATTTAACATTCTTGATATTAGCGGCAAGTGATCCTGAATGGCCATATAATTTGTGGTTTTCTTATACTGAAAATTGGATTACTTTTAATGTAGGTGAACACGACTGGTTAACTATCAAGTACTTTCCACATTATTACTGTTTTCTAATCACCATCCTCGAAGGAGTAATCCGCATTAGAGATGTGAAGGGATCACTTAGACAATTCAGTTGCACTTCGCTGTATTTCATGAGGCAAATTATCTGCTATTGTGGTATTTATTAATTAAAATATTTGTAAGGATCTACTCTCTCTATATAGAATGTGTTTAATATTACTTTTAGGATTAAATATAAACATACCATCTATCAGAGTGCTACGTACTAATTAAATGCTCAAAAGTTAGTAATGGTTTATGTTAACATCGGCCACTGTAATTTTTGATCATAATAAAAATTGTAGCTAACACTGATCGAGGCAACCTAGAAAAGAATTTTATACCATATTCCTCATAATTGAAGATAACAGTTTTAGATATGTTTTGAAAGTCTGGAATAGTACATCATATAAAACTTGACTTTAATTCCAAAATAATGATAACAGTAAGTAATATCTAATGTGTGAATGAATAATGACAAGTTTTCAATATCATAATGTACCTTTGTGTGACATTGGACATTTAACTGGCCTTGAGTTTTTAGAGCGTGTTTACCTAAATGTTACATGCTCATGTAACCAGTGTACCCTCGTGTTGCTAAAGCCTTCCGACTGTTCTTCCAAATTCTGAGTTTGGACATCTGCCCCTATTCACCTAGAACGGAAGGTCATGCATAGAAAATTTGGATCTTCACACAGGACCTGACTCAAAAATGATGGTTAACTAATAATTCATAGTTAATACATCTTAAACATCCCATCATATCTTGTAAGTTTTTCTAGTGTTAATTTTTGATATTACAAAATTTAACATAATATTAAAAGTATGGGGAATTTGGGAAGATTAGAATTTTAAATCTATTTCCATCACTGTTTAAAGAAAAAGAAAGAAAGAAAGAGAGAAAAAATTTCTGTACTAGTTTTACTTTTATTGGATATCTAATGTTGAATTTAGAATGTAAGCTTTATTTTATAAACCAATATCTCAATCTGAAGTCTCATACTGTTTTCTGCTCTTTAACTGTATTCTTCCAGTGGCTTAGATTCCCTGTGTATTCACTGGCCACTCTTCTTGCAACAGTGTTCAATTTCAAGTTAGGTTGTCTTATGATCCTGTGAAATACATGACATTGAAATGACATTGGCTCTGATGCTATTAATTTAATTTTGTGATCATTAAATTCAGAATGAAATGAAGTTGATCTTGACACTAACTGTAAGAGCCAAGAAAATTAATGGCTAAACAAGTCCTAAGGAGCATATTAACTAATTTAAGAAAACAAACTATTCCACTCTTCGAGCGCATACATTTTATAGGCAAAATTAATATTTATTGATTTGGAAGCATTCAGTTGAGAGTAAATAACTCTACATATTTGAAACTACAGTCATGGGCCACATAATGTTGGGATATGTTCTGAGAAATGTGTTAGACTATTTCATTGTTGTGTGAACATCATAGAGTGCACTTACACAAACCTAGATGGTAGAGCCTACTACACACCTAGGCTATATGGTATAGCCATTAATAATCTTTTGGGACCACCATCATATGCGTGGTCCGTCATTGACCTAAATGTCCTTATGTGGCTCATGACTGTAATACATTTGTATTTAAAATACTAAAGTATTTTTTGGTTAGTTCAAGTAGATCTTTTCCCGAGTAGTGTGGTTTGATGCAGATTATTGATCATATGTTTTATTCATTCGTATTTTTGAAAAACCATTGTACTCAAATTCAAAATTAAAAGCCTTACTTTAACGTCATTTTTACTTTACATTTTACTTCCATGGTCATTTTTAGGCTTTCTGCACTAGTGGGATTGAAACTAACCTTTAGTATTCGACTAAATTGCTTCTGAATTTTTAGAAACTGTGTTTAACTTTTAAAGACTTATTTTTATGTGAACTATCTTTCCAAATTATAGTTATAGAGTTATTACTCTGCCATAGCCATTAGTAATTTCATTATCATGTGTATATATGAACCAGTTTGTTGAATGAGTTATCAGCTGTCCTGCTTAGGTACTAAACCAAAAGCTTTTGAAATGGTTTAGGCTGATCTGAATTTTGATTGAGAAAAATATTCTGTACTCTATCAAGTGTTTTAAGTTTTAGTGATGAGCCTCAGCAAAACTTCACCCTGCATGAAACAGAGCGTATAGGTAGAGAAAAGTCATGAGTCTCTGCCAAGAATGGCCCCAGGACCTTCCTTTTACAAATAGTGGCCATTATCTTCCCAGGTGCTGCAATTTCATAACAGTCATTACATTTAGAAACATTTTACTACTTCAGGCTTTGCCATTAACAGTGATCTCAGCATTCATGCTGCCAAGCATTCACTGAGCATACATAAAAGACTGTTAAAGTATGGTCCGTGCACCCCTTAGCAGTTGTTACGTAGACACAAGGCCTGCTTCACTCAGGATAGCTTGCTTCTCTCACTGAGAGGACATATCTGAAAGTCTACTAAGCCTACTAAATGAGATATACATGTGTATGTATATGTCTATATATTATATATGTACTACCTTTTGTTTTTATGATACTACATTAAATAAATTACTTAGATTCTTATGTCTTGTTTTGTATGAAGATATGAAAAACAGAGTTGTTCAATGTATTGAATGTCTGTGCTGTAGACATCAGAGCTGTCTAACTATGTAGCAGGTGTGCCTGGTAGAATGTCTTTTGATCACTGACGGTAGTTTGCTCTTCAGTCTGGAATCCATTGACCTGGCTTTGTCATTGAGAAGTAGCTGGTTAAGAACAAAATTGTTGAATTTTAAAATTATATTTCTACTAGAAGTAGAAAGCTTTGGTACGGGCGTGACACTGAGGGTTGCGATCCGTTGCCGGACACGAAAAAAGAAAAAAAGAAAAAAAAAAAAAAGAAGTAGAAAGCTTTGTATAGTTAATAATTATAGGTGCAAATAACATAATAAATGCCATCTGCTCATTTATTCATTCAACAAATGTTTTTGAGGATTTACTTTGTATAGACACAGCTGATGGTCTGGTATATGCGTTGGATGTGTTTTGTTCGAAAACTTTCAGAGTGTTTCTATGTGTTATTGATCACCCTTGTCTTTTACTTAAAATGACATTATTTGTAACACAAACCTATTCTAATACCATGTACGTATATATACAGTATGTAGCCAAGAATACTAAGTTGGTGAAATTCTTTGGAAAACATACATTTGAATTTGAATATCTAATGCCTCAAGCAAATTTATTAGAGTTTCAGATGAATATATATTTTTGTAACTGCTAAGTAAATGAGTAGAACATAGCTTTTTGATTAAAATATTTTTATAAGTACTCATTACACTGTATTCAGTATTTTAAATAGTAAAATATCAAATTGGTTCTATAAATAGTAATTGTTTGTTTTGAATATACCATATTTAACATCGTATAACATCCAAAATTTAATGATAAATTTCATCTGAATATGTTATTAGTCTTTTTTTTCTGTATAAAATATTCATGTAATATAGTTTCAGTCACTCCATATTTTGTGTATGGTTAAAATTATCAAAGCCCATTATGTATTTTATATCATTTATTTTTGTTTGCATAAAAGATTAGAATAGTAATAATGTATGATAAATGTCAATAATAATAAAGTGAAATGTAGTATGACCAGTTTCACTTATTTCCACTTAATTTTAACTAATTTCTATTATGTTCTTACCTGTTTGGAAGAAAAAAACCATGAAACAGACTTTCATCCTTCAAGAGTTCACAAGCTCAATAAAAGAAACTTGAGGGGCCGGCCCGGTGGCGCACTGGATAGTGCGCCGCTTGGGAAGCGCGGCGGCGCTCCCGTCCGAGGGTTCGGATCCCGTAGAACATAGCTTTTTGATTAAAATATTTTTATAAGTACTCATTACACTGTATTCAGTATTTTAAATAGTAAAATATCAAATTGGTTCTATAAATAGTAATTGTTTGTTTTGAATATACCATATTTAACATCGTATAACATCCAAAATTTAATGATAAATTTCATCTGAATATGTTATTAGTCTTTTTTTTCTGTATAAAATATTCATGTAATATAGTTTCAGTCACTCCATATTTTGTGTATGGTTAAAATTATCAAAGCCCATTATGTATTTTATATCATTTATTTTTGTTTGCATAAAAGATTAGAATAGTAATAATGTATGATAAATGTCAATAATAATAAAGTGAAATGTAGTATGACCAGTTTCACTTATTTCCACTTAATTTTAACTAATTTCTATTATGTTCTTACCTGTTTGGAAGAAAAAAACCATGAAACAGACTTTCATCCTTCAAGAGTTCACAAGCTCAATAAAAGAAACTTGAGGGGCCGGCCCGGTGGCGCACTGGATAGTGCGCCGCTTGGGAAGCGCGGCGGCGCTCCCATCCGAGGGTTCGGATCCCATATACAGACCGGTTCCCGCTCGCTGGCTGAGCGAGGCACGGGAGCAGCGCCAAGGCTTGCGATCCCGTTGCCGGTCCCCGGTCCGGTACGGGGGCAACACTGAGGGTTGCGATCCGTTGCCGGACACGGAAAAAAGACAAAAAAAAAAAAAAGAAACTTGAGACACATATGAAACAAATCGACAAATATGAGCTGGAGAAATAGAAACTGCTGGGAAGGAGTCAGACAAGGAAAGCTTAATATGGGCCACAGCATGGGAAAGCTTCATGGGAAACAAGAGACTCGCACTGGTCCCTGAATTAACTAGCCAATCTATCGAGACTTATTCAGTATTTATTATGTAGGTGCCACTATCTTGATTGCTGAGGGTGTTGCAAATGCACATAATTTCTAAACTCTGAGGTTAAAGAACTTGGTATATTTAAGGGGATTAATGCAGTGCACAAACCAAAATGGTAACTACCAACGTAAGGCAGTACACAATAATGCAAAATGAGAGGTAAGAGAATGAGAAACATGGACTATGGAAATCCGAAGAATTTAGATTCAGTCCAACATCTCTTTATTTGGTATCTACAAGTTACTTATCACATACTGAGCTAAGTAACTCGATATTTAGTAATTAGAAACACACATATGGCCATTGCCCTTAGGGAGTTTACAGTCTAGAGGGGGAAACACATTGATTACAAAAATACAAAAATGATGCAAGAAGGCAGATCAGGGAAGGTAGTTAGCTTTCAGGATGAGTGAAATTAAGCAACAGCAGCCTCATTAACAAGAACAGCATGAATAGTGCGCTGAGATGAAAATGCACCAGATATTTTGGTGGGATGGTGAGAGTACCAGCCTGGACAGGAGATTTGTGGATGTGATTAGAAAGACAGGTGGATAGAAAATATGGTTGGGTCTGTATGTGGATCTCTGAATGCCAGGCTAAGTATGGATGTTGGACATTGGGAGCAGAAAAAAATTTGGATAAATAGTTGATGACAATGGTAGAGAATTAAAAAATCCAAGTAGGGAGTTTGAAGAATGTGTATGTGGTTTATCATGTAGGCTGCCATAGAAAAGTGAAAACAAATAATAATAGGAGAAAACAAAAATCAATAACTGGATTTTACCTTGTGGAGACTGCTGGTATGCTCAGAGATTGCAAATTTAATACAGTAGCAAGAGTGAGAAAATAGAATCAGCAAGCATAGGCTATTTGTTGTTAGAGCAGCATTCCAGACACTTGTGTTCCAGAGATGGTAGTAGGTGAGATGCACATGCACACACATACACATAATGCAAGTATTTTGTGGTAAAAATAAATTTAAGAAACACATAATTAAACAGGTTTCTTTACTATAGGATTTCTCCACCTTTCTAATGTACTAATAACATCATGATCTTGAAGGAGAGAGGTGGTATGTAGTATTTACCAAACTCGCTGGAAGACAGGACATTTTTCACGGACTATTTGTTAATATTTTTTTGAAATACAAATATTCGTCAAAGCAAAATATGGAAAAATTATTCTAGAAAATTTACAATATGCAGGAAAAAATGGTAAATACATTAATGGGAGAGGGCACACTGCCATTCAGTCTTAAAGGAAGAAAGGACAAATATTTGAAAAAATGAACAGTAATAGTGGATTAGAATTAAAAGCAGATCGTGATATTGTAATTTTTATTCTCTCACCATTCATCTGAGTTCAGGGTATTAAGGACGAGGAAGAGCTTACTCTATGGACAAATGCAAATATCTCCTCTCCTTTCTAATCACTTCAGCCTTATAACATGAGGAGATGGTGGATTAGAGGACACTTTCTTATGTCAAAACTTGGCTACAGGGGCCAGCCCGGTGGTGCACTGCTACAGTGCGCCGCTTGGGAGTGCGGTGGCGCTCCCACCGAGGGTTCGGATCCCACGTACAGACCGGCCACTCACTGGCTGAGCGAGGTTCGGGCGCAACACCGAGGGTTGCGATCCTGTTGCCAGTCCCGGTCCGGTCCGGGCGCGACACTGAGGGTTGCGATCCGTTGCCGGTCACGAAAAAAGACAAAAAGGTAAAAAAAAAAAAAAAAAAAAAAACTTGGCTCCAGTTTGCCATAATTTCTGAACTAATTTATAATGCTTGATGGCCATGGCCAGAGTGTCATGAGTTAGATGACTTGAAGGTAAAAGACTAATTTTCTCCCCACAAGAAGTATTTAAAAGACTTATGCTAAATGTAGGGCTTTCTAGCCTGACACTGGCTGGTCATTTTTATATAATCTGGGTGAGGTGACATAAACATCTCATCGATTACTTAAAGCTAGGTCTTGATAACATGAATCCCCAGGTGTGGGAAGGTATTTGTCTCACCTAGGGCCATCTGCAAGACATCTTAGGATCCGGAATTTTCCAAATCTAGATGTGGGCCTCTTCACTGCTAATTAAAGTGAACACATGGAAGGAAGTTTCAGTACAAGGCTGTCTAGAAATTCAGCAGGTTGTAGACTTTCTGCCCTTGACTAGCTGTGTCACTCTCACTTGGGAGAGGGTTGTGAACTCCTTGCCAGGAAAGTGATAGAATAAATTATTTCAGAGCTGCGTGCTCAGAGAAAAAGGCAGTGATCACTACATCATATAACAGACTGTTCTGTTACGGGTGCTTTAATTCAGAAGAATGAAGACGAGTGAGGATATAAATAATGGTCAAAGAATGGCTAAGGGCACGCAGGGATCAAATGCCGGGGAATATGAGGTCTACTGCAAACTGCTGTTGCTCTGACTGCCCATGTGTTGACTCACTGTTAAAATGTTTATGCTGGAGGTTAGACACTAGGATGTTGCCTAAATTTAGCAATGAGGGGTCTGGAAGCTATAAACAAATACAGAGAAGAGAATAGGCTGGATGATGATATGAAAAGAGGCTTTTAAACAATCTTTGAAACACTTATTTGAATTGCAGAAAATGTTGGTTGGATGGTTAGCTAGGATAAACTTTTTCTTTACTATTTTATGGAGGTGACATTAAACGAACCATTTATTAAATTCAGTGGCATTTATTGCATTCACAATGTTGTGCAACCATCAACTTTACCTAGTTCCAAAACATTTTCATCACCCTTTGTTTTTTAATTCAACTTTTATTTTGAGATAATTATATAGATTCACATTTTTGACAAAGCTACAAAAGCAATTCAACGGAAGAAAGATAGATACTTTTTCAACAGATGGTGCTGGGACAGTGGACATCCATAAGTATGATCCTTGAACTAAACATTATGCCTCATCTTAGTCTGTTTCTGTTGCTTATAATAAAATACCTGGAACTGTGTAATTTATAAGAAAACAAAGTTTATTGCTTACAGTTTTGGAGGCTGGGAAGTCCAAATTCCAGGGAACACATCTGGCAAGAGTCTTGGTGGTGGTGACAGTGACCCAGAGGTCTCACATGGCAGAGCAGACAGAGACTAACTTCTCATGTGCTCTTTTTTTAAAAGGCCTCAGAACATCACCCCTGACCACCATTATTAATCCATTCACTGTAGTATGGCCCTACAATCTAGTCACCTTTTCAAGACCCCACCTTTCAATTACCATAATAGGACTTCCCACCCTCTTAACAGTAAACAGTGAAGATTAAGATTTGGGGTGACATTCAACCCAAGACATGCCTTATACAAAAATTAATTAATGGGGAAGCAACTGGCAGCAGCACCAGCCAGCAGAACCACGCAGCTCCACGTGGCCCCCTCACCCCACTGCCTCAGACCCCAGGGGGAGCACCAGCCTACAGTTCTGACCCACTGAGTTTGGCCCAGCAGAACTCCATGTGCTAGGGGCTCATTCTATGACCACAGAGTCTCGAATAGGAACCCATGTGGTTTAACATAACCACAAACACACCTACTGTCAAGCAAAGACAATTCACCCCCCACAGTAGCAACCAAAGCCACTCCACAGCCAACCTGTGTAATAGAAGAAGCAGACCCCCTACCAAATGACCAAGTGTCAGTGAAAAAATACCAGAAGTACAAACAATCAAGAAGAAATGACACCACCGAAAGGATACAGTAATGGCCCAAAGTTAGACTCCATGGAACAGGGAATCCTTGAAATGTCTGAAAAAGAATTTTGAGCAACAATCTTAAGAAAACGTGAAGAAATAAAGGAAGATTCAATTAGAGAACACAATAAAACAAGAAAACACATCCAGAATATGGAGGAAATCTACAAAGAGATTAATACCATAAAAAAAGTATAGCAGAACTTCTAGAAATGAAAGACTCACTCAATGAAATAAAAAACACAAATGAGAGCTTGAGCAGCAGGGTAAAGCAGGCAGAAAAATTTCAGAGCTCAAAGATGTTATTTAAAATAACTCAGGCAGACAAAAAAAAAAAGGAAAAAAGGAATTAAAAATAAGGAAAACCTAAGAGAGATAGCAGACAACCTCAAGCACTCTAACTTCTGAACTGTGGCTATTCCTGAAGGGCAGGAGAAAGGAAAAGGTATCAAAAACCTACTCAAGGAAATAGTAACAGAAAACTTCCCAGGTGTAGGGCAAGATACAGACCTTTAGATCCAGGAAGCTCAAAGGTCCCCAAACAGATTCAACCCAAAAAGATCCTCCCCAAATCATATTGTACTTAAATTTGCAAAGCTCAAAGACAGAGAATTCTACAAGCAGCAAGAAAAGCATCAGGTCACTGATAGGGGAACCCCATCAAACTAACAGCAGACTTCTCAACTGAAACCCTACAGGCCAGAAAAAAGTGGAACGATATATTCAAAATACTAAAAGACAAAAACTTCCAGCCAAGAATTCTTTACCCAGCAAGGCTCCCCTTCAGAAATGAGGGAAAAAAGTGTATTTCCCAGACAAACAAAAGTGTGGGAGTTCACCAACACAGAACCAGCCCTGCAAGAAATTCTCAAGGGAGTCATTCATCTGGAATCTGAATAATGGTGAGCACCATCACAAATATACAAGGAAGAGTAAAACCCACAGTTAAAACAAAAATGCAAGCAAAAAGAGAAAGAAGCTAAATCATTCCACCTTAAATTCCCAACTCACATTGAAGAAGAGAAATAAAAGGGGAAATAATGATCAAAAGATATTTAAACCACCTCAACAAGCAGCAATTAAATGACAGGAATTTAACAACACTTCTCAATAACTTCTCTAAATGTCAATGGACTAAACTCCCCATTCAAAGGACACAGACTAACTGACTAGATTAAAAAGCTAGACCCAAGTATATGCTATCTTCAAGAGACCCACCTCACCTGTAAAAACACTCGTAGACTAAAAGTGAAGGGATGGAAAAGATATTCCATGCAAATGGAAACCAAAAATGAGCAGGAGTAGCTATTCCTATATCAGACAAAATAGACTTTAAACAAAAAACATGAAAAGACAAAGAAGGCCATTATATAATGATAAAGGGAACTATCCAGTTAGAAGACATAACAATCATAAACATGTATGCACCCAATACCAGAGCACCCAGATATATCAAGCAAACTCTCTTAGACCTAAAGGAGGAGATAGAACCTAATACATTAATAGTGGGTGATCTGAATACCCTTCTCTCAGTATGGGACAGGACTTCCAGGCAACAAGTGAACAAAGAGACACAGGATTTAATCTATACCCTAGACCAACTGGACTTGGCAGATATATACAGAACATTTCACCTAATAGCTAAAGAATATACTTTCTTCTCATCAGCTCACAGTACATTCTCCAGGATAGACCACACATTAGGCCACAAATCTAGTCTCAGCAAATGTGAAAAAGTTGAAATCATTCCAACAATCTTTTCAGACCACAATGGACTAAAACTGGACATAAACAATAAGCAAATCACTGGAAGGTATACAAGTATATGGAAAATAAATAATAGGCTCCTTGAATGACCTATGGGTCCAAGAAGAAATTAAAGAGGAAATCAAAAACTTTCTGGAAACTAATGAAAATAAAGATAGATCATACCAAAACTTGTGCAATACTGCAAAAGCAGTGCTAAGAGGCAAATTTATTGCAGTAAATGCTTATATCAAAAAAATGGAAGGACTCCAAATAAACGACCTAATGCTATGCCTCAAAGAACTTGAAAAACAACAACAATCCAAACCTAAAGGCAGTAGATGGAAAGAAATAATTAAGATCAGATCAGAACTAAATGAAATAGAGACCCAAAAAATAATAGAAAAGATCAACAAAACTAAAAGTTGGTTTTTCGAGAAGATAAACAAAATAGACACACCATTAGCTAGATTAACAAAAAAAAAAAAAAAAAAGAGAGAAGACCCAAATAACAAAGGTCAGAAATGAAAAGGGAGATATTACAACTGACACCACAGAAATACAAAGAATCATTAGAGACTATTATAAACAACTGTATGACAACAAATTTGAAAATCTGGAAAATATGAATAAGTTGTTAGACACATATAAATTACCAAGACTGAAAGAAGAAGAGATACAAAACCTGAACAGACCAATAACAAGCAAGGATATTGAAGCGCTAATTAGCAATCTTCCAACAAAAAAAAGTCCAGGTCCGGATGGCTTTAAGCTGAATTCTATCCAACTTTTAAAGAGGAGTTAATACCAATTCTCATGAAACTGTTCCAAACAATTGAAACAGACGCTACTCTCCCAAACTCATTCTATGAGGCCAATGTAACTCTGATGCCAAAACCAGATAAAGACACAACAAAAAAAGAAAATTATAGGCCAATATCCTTGATGAACCTAGATGCAAAAATCCTCAACAAAATACTAGCAATTAGAATACAGCAACATGTTAAAAAAAATTATACATTATGATCAAGTGGGATTCTTCCCAGGGATGCAAGTATGGTTCAACATATGAAAGTTAATAAATGTGATACATCACATCAACAAGCTCAAGGACAAAGACCATATGATTATCTCAATAGATGCTGAAAAAGCATTTGACAAAATTCAACATTCCTTCATGAGAAAGACTCTTAACAAATTAGGTATAGAAGGAAAATATCTTAACACAATTATGACAAGTCCACTGCCAGTATTATTTTGAATGGGGAAAAATTGAAGGCCTTCCCCTTAAGGACAGGAACAAGACAACGATGTTCACTCTCACCACTTCTATTCAACATAGTATTAGAGGTACTAGTTAGAAAAATCAGGCAAGAAAAGAAAGAAAGGGAATCCAGATTGGAACAGATAAAGTCAAACTTTCCCTATTTGCAGCTGACATGATACTATATATAGAAAAACCTAAAGACTCTATCAAAAAACTCCTAGAACTAGTTAATAACTTAGTAATGTTGCAGGATACAAAATAAATGCCCCCAAATCAGTAGCATTTATATACTCAAATAATGAATTAACAGAAAGAGAAATAAAGAAAGTAAGCCCATTTACAATTGTTACCAAAAAAAAAATAACATACCTAGGCATCAATTTAACTGAGGAGGTGAAAGACCTCTACAATGAGAATTAGAAACCACTTCTGAAAGAAATTAAAGAAGACACAAAAAGATGGAAAGACATTCCATGCTCTTGGATTAGAAGAATTAACATTGTGAAAATGCCTATACTACCCAAAGCGATCTACATATTCAATGCAATCCCCATCAAAATACCAATGACATTCTTCACAGAAATGGAAAAAACAATCTTACCTTTCATATGGAAAAAGAGACCCTGAATAGCCAAAGCAATCCTGAACAAAAACAAACAAACAAACAAACAAACAAAAAAAGTTGGAGGCATAACTCTACCTAACTTCAAATTATACTACAAAGCTGTTGTAACCAAACCAGCATGGTACTGGTATAAAAATAGACATTCAGACCAGTGGAGTAGAATAGAGAACCCAGAAATCACTCCTCAGGCTTATAGCCATCTGATATTAGACAAAGGCAACAAAAATCTACATTGGGGAAAAGATTGCCTCTTCAACAAGTGGTGCTGGGAAAACTGGATATCCATGTGCAGAAAAATGAAACTAGATGTGTATCTCTAACCATACACTAAAATCAACTCAAAATGGATTAAAGACTAAGGTAAAAGACCTGAAACTGTAAAATTACTAAGGGAAAATATAGGTGAAACACTTCCGCAGTTAGGTCAGGGCATAGGCTTTATGAACATGAGCCCCAAAGCACAAATGAAACAATAATATTTTTAAAAAGCAGCAAAAGAAATAATAAACAAATGGGACTATATCAAGCTAAAAAGTTTCTGCACAGCAAAAGAAACAGTCAACAGAATGAAAAGACAGCCTACAGAGTGGGAGAAAATTTTGGCTAACTATGCATCTGACAAGGGACTAATATCCAGAATATACACAGAACTCAAGCAATTATACAGTAAAAAAATAAATGACCCAATTAAAAAATGGGCAAAGAAGCTGAATAGACATTTTTCAAAGGAAGATATACAAATGGCCAACAGATACATGAAAAAATGCTCAAATCACTAGTCATTAGGGAAATGCAAATTAAAACCACATTGAGATACCACCTCACTCCCGTTGGACTGGCTATATGAAAAAAGATGGTGAATAACAAATGCTGGCGAAGGTGTGGAGAGAAAGGCACACTACTGCACTGTTGGTGGGACTGTAAATTAGCACAACCACTTTGGAAAACAATTTGGAGGTTTCTCAAACAACTACAGATAGATCTTCCATATGATCCAGCAATCCCTCTTCTGGGTATATATCCAGAGGAATGGAAATCATCATGTCGAAGAGATACCCGCACTCCCATGTTTATTGCAGCTCTGTTTACAGTAGCCAAGATATGGAACCAACCTAAATGTCTATCAATAGATGATTGGGTAAGGAAACTGATATATATACACTATGGAATACTACTCTGCCATAAAGAAGAATGAAATACTCCCATTTGCAACAACATGTATGAACCTGGAGAAACTTATGTTGAGTGAAACAAGCAAAGCATAGAGGGATATATACTGCATGTGCTCACTCATATGTGGGAGCTAAGAGAGAAAGGAAAGCAGGAAAGAAAGACCACAGTAGTGCCGTGATCCAACAGAGGGAGGGAACATTCCTGGGGGTACAAATTGGGGTGGAGGGAGTAGGGAAGGGGAAGGCAGGTTGGGGGTTAATTGGGAGGGGACAAAGGGTACAAAAGTAATTTCTGATAATGGGTATGCCCCCAGTATGAATCTGGCCCTCACATCATGGGCAGGAGGGGAGACAATCAGCTTTGTATCTCATGAATATTCATAATAAATAAATGATAATAGAAAAATAATAAATAAACTGAACAAAGGCATAAAAAATTAATTAATGGATCATGGACTTAAATATAAAACATAAAGTTACAAAACTTTCAGAAAAAAATATAAAAAATTCTTTAGGATCCAGGGCTAGACAGAGTTCTTAGACTTGACATTAAAATTATGATATATAAAAGGAAAAGTTTATAAGTTGGACTTTATCAAATTTTAAACTTTTTCTATTTTAAAGCCTATGTGAAAACAATGGAAAGACATGTTACAGACTGGGAGAAAATAGTTGCAAACTATTTATCCCGTAAATTACTAGAACATGTAAAGAACTTTTAAAAAAGTTGCAAAAGGTTTTATACTGTATGATTCCATTTATATAATATTCTTCAAATGGCAAAATTATAGAACTAGAGAGCAGATAGGGAGTAGACAGGAGGGAATTGGGCGTGGCTATATAAGGGCTACAAGAATGATCCTTGTGGTGATGGAAATGTTCTTGTCAGTATTAATGTCAATATTCTGGTTGTGAAACTGCACTGTAGTGTTCCAGATGTTACCTTCTGGGGAAACTAAGAATATGCAAGATCTCTCTGTATTATTTCTTACAAGTATATGTAAATTTACAATTATCTCAATAAAATTTTCAATTAAAAAGTACACAATGAGTTTTAAATGCCTCTCAAAATGGTAGTTTTTTTTTTTTTTTTTTTTTTTTTTTTCTGGAACAGAGATTCAAACCCTTAACCCTGGTTATAATACCAAACTCTAACCAACTAAGCTAACC
>NW_007732749.1:61849-66880 GCF_000696425.1 Galeopterus variegatus
TTTTTTTTTTTTTTTTTTTTTTTTTTTTGTCGTTTTTGAGACCGGCCGCACCGCACTCAGCCAGTGAGCTCTCCGGCCATCCTTATATAGGATCCAAACCCATGGCGGGAGCGCTGCTGCACTCCCAGTGCCGCACTCTCCCGAGTGCGCCACGGGCTCGGCCCTCAAAATTGTGGTTTTAAAGGTAACTTTATTAATAAGGAAAACATCTTCCTGAAAATGAAATCACATTTTGAAGTAGAGTAGAAGCTAATAAACATTGATTGCTTTCTTTATTCTTTCTGCCTTCTTGCATTCATTCATCAGAAAGTCAGTTGCACGAATTGAGCACCTACTATGTGGATTCCTTGGTGTTGGGCTTTAGTACACCACCAGCATTTGAGAAGCTCGTATATTAAAGGTAGTGCCAAGCCTATCACCAGGCTTTAGAGTCCACTCCAGGACTTCATAGCTGTGTGACCATGGGCAGGTTACTTCTCCGAGCCTCAGATTCCCTGAGCTGTAAATTACAATAATGCCACTTAGTTCACAGGGCTGTAGCATGAATTAAATAAGATAATGTAGATAAGAATTTAGCACTGAGCCTGGCAGCTAGAAGAACCTTATACTATTCACTAGATAACAGAATATTTAGTGTTACTCTGAAGTTGAGCTAGTTGAAGGTGGAAGAAAAGACCTATTGTCCAGAGACTTTTCTTCAGACACGTGGCTCATTTGGGGAAGAGAGAGATGGGATTGAAGGAGTGAGCTGTAGTTTGAAAGCATGCTACAACATATTAGAGAGTTTGCAGTTTATCTTGTTGCCAGGAGTGATCCATTGGAAGTTTCAAGCAGGTGAACAAATGAAATGATCAGAATAGTTACATTCATAGCAGTGCAGTTAGAAGGCTGTCACAAAAACCCAGAGTTTCTCAGAGTGAGGTTGTCAGACCAAGTTTGTCAAAATCTCTTGAAGAATTATGCTAAGGGATTTCATATTTAATAAGCTTTCCGGGTGGTTCTTTTTGTACACTTGGGCTTTGGAATTGCTGGTCTAAAGGAGAATTGATACAATTCTTAATAAAAGAGTATCAGACAGAAAAAAGAAGAAGAGAAGGTTTCAGAAACATTTAGAGGTAAATTAACCAAACTTATTAGTCCATTGGATGTGGGGAAGTGGATTAGAGGAAAGAGTCAGAATGTTGCTAAAGTTTTTAGCTAGGACAATTGGTTCCCATAACAAGAGAAGGCAGGATGAGTTGCAGACTATGAAGAAAAGAAAATATATGCACTTTGGGACATGTTGAATTTGAGTACATCCAGATGGAGGTATCCAATAGTCTTATGGAAAATCCTGTCTGAACTTTAAGTAAAAATTAGGGACTGGAGATCCAGGAAATATATGTGAATAATTGACACCCACAAAGAACACATGGAGTTAGAAGACTAGAAAGCTGAGGATAAAATTCTGGGACACTAATATTTAAGCAAAAGAAAAGATGCTATGAATGAAATCCTGAAATCCAGAAGAAATATTTGATATGATTGGGAGGATGCCCAAGAAATTGTGTCATCTTGGAAGTAGCTCAAAGGGGGAATTGTCAAATGATTCAGTGATTGCAGGTAAATTGAGAAGTCAAAAGGACATTGGCCTTTGAATTACTTTTTTTTTTTTTGTACTTTCATTTTAGTTGGCAAGATTTTACATGCTTTCTGTAAGATCAAAACTTTTTTGTTTTTCGGAAAAAATTATAGCAATTAATAATTCCGCTAGAGTGCCTGTTGCCCAGCACCTTGGTCAACACTGGATGATACCTATATTAGTTCAGTTCTTTCAGTTTAAGTGAAAGAAACTGAAGTATGGCTGGCTTTAACAACCAAAACAAAATGTAAAAAGGACCTAACAAAGCTGGAAAATGCTGTAGGTGAATCTCCTGGGCAAGACTATACCAAGGTTAAAGTGATGTCATCAGAAATTTCTCTTCATCTCTTGACTTTGCTTTCTTCTGTTTTTGTCCTCTTCTCAGACCAGTTCTCCCTTAGTGATAGCAAATTGGCCAGTAATGTCACTAAGCTAATATCCCAAATACAAACTGCAGTGAAAGAAAGCTTACCAAAAGTTGTGACAAAATCCCCGCATTGCTTCTGGTTGGTCTAGCCTCAGTCATGTGATTGATTGTCCCTAAACTAGTCGCTAGAGCCAAGTTGTATCTCATTGGCCAGACTGAGATTTTATTGTTGATCTCTTGATTAACTGTGAGGCTGTCAGAGGTTTTCCAAAAGAAAATCAGGCTGGTATTACCAGAAGCAGGAATGGATTCTGGGCAGGCATAAACAACAGATGGCCACGAATATAGCACTAGAGTATTCATCTGACAATGTTAATTATGTGCTTTATCTTGCATTGACATGCCAATCAGTGTATTTTCTCTTCTGTGAATTTCCTGATCTTTCAAAACTCAAGCAGGAAAATAGTTATCTTTAAACGAGATACTTGGTCCAGAGGCCAAGTTACAGTAGTTATATATTGAGAGGTCATATATTGAGAAGGCAAAGCAACTATGTATCACTTTTCTTATAAAGTTGCTGGAAAAGGAAAGGAGATATGTGGAGCTATAGTTTGAAAATAGTTATCTTTAAATGAGATACTTGGTCCAGAGGCCAAGTTACAGTAGTTATATATTGAGAGGTTATATATTGAGAAGGCAAAGCAACTATATATCACTTTTCTTATAAAGTTGCTGGAAAAGGAAAGGAGATATGTGGAGCTATAGTTTGAGTAGGAGGTGATATAAAGGATTTTTTTTTTTTAGCTTGTAGTCTGGGATTAGTGAAGATTTATTCTCTTGTTAAGAATGAGAATCCTTAGATATTTTTCTTTTTTTTTTTTTTTTTTTTTAAATTTTTTTTTTTGTCAATATACAATGTATATGATTATTATGGCCCACCACCGACACTTCCCGTGATATTTTTCTATGTAGCTATTAGGTAAAATGGTTTTCACAATAAGGGTATGTAAATATTCAAGTCTTGGATTTCTTTTCCTGTTCAGTTTTATTTGGCTGTGGCCCTTCGAGATATATTACTCAACTGTAGGTTTTCAATGTGGTGTTAACCTTGGTAGATAGAGACCATGTTTGTGGAAAACTGGGTTTAGGAGTCCCAATGCATATTTGGCAGATTAATGACCCAAAGCTTTGTATTTTAGATAGGACATCCTCCAAGAGTTGAACAACAGATGATCTAAATGATGCAGGTTTTTATATTAAATTGTATGGACTATTGTCCATATAATGAAAGTATTCTGAAAAAATTAAGCAGAGTGAAGGTCTTTGACACACTATTTTGAATTCACATCTCAACGATGGATGGAGCCTGTGATTCTGAACTTATTTCCTGACCATTCCTTTTGGGATAAAATAAAGCCTCAGAGGTCAAAGAACTAGATGATAATTACCAGGGTAGTAATTACCGCACAAGTTAAAAAATAGCAATGGCTTTGAAATTTAACTTTAAATCTGAAATCCAAAAAGAAATGTGTCTTGTGCCATTCTGAGTAAAAGGAGATGATCAAAAGCCATTATGCGGTGTTTTAACATCTGAGGCTATAAATCATGAAAGACACGTCAGAGGCACCCATCGCCTGTGGCTTTTCTCAAGCTTCCAGGATACAGTTCAAGCATCTTTTGGAATGACTTTAACCCACTGTCACTTTATCTCTCAACCAGAGGGGGAAAGGAAAAGGACTGTGATTAAGTTTCATTTTGCCCAGGACCTTGTCATCACAGTTGGTGTGATAAACTAAGCAGTTTTTAGAAACCTGAATCCAGGGCAGCAGATTACCCTGAATCACAAGTGATGCCAAATTTGCCTTTAGAGAAGAGGCAGAGAGAAAAGTGCTCTGAAATATCTGTTTAGATTAATATTTATATTGACATTAGTTAATGAGAATAGATTGAGAAAAATCAATTGTTTGAGAAAACTTAAAGGGAGGGACCCTGATTGTAACCCCTGCTAATGCTCATGGGAGAAGCATCATCTGAAATGTCACACTTGAATCACATCTCCACTTTCAAAGTAATTATATTACATTAAATATAGAGACAGTGGGAAATGGCATGCCAGAGAGGAAGGAGATGATGCTAGCAAGGAGATATATTTTCTACATATAAGGCAAGAAAAATTCTGTGATTGGCAAAAGGAAAGCTTCTGATTCTGGCAGGTAGTGTGCTGAGGCCCGGGGCGGGGGGCGAGCGGGTTGTATTAACCATGTCTTTTCTTTTCTGTATTCTGGTGCTTTGACATCTGACCATTGCAGACCCTGGAGAGACTACCCGTCTCTGGAGAGACTACCCGTCTCTGGGATAGCCAGTTGCTAGAAGTAGTATACAACTTACCCACATTTTCATATGCAAACCAACCCACCCAGAGCCCACACTTCCAGCCACCTCTTTATCAGGCTCTCACACTCGTACTCACTATCCACCTGCCCTGATCACCCCAGGCCAGCTACAAGGGAAGGAGGGACAGCCTTGTGCCCCAGAGCTCACTGAAATTATTCAAACTAGCCAATCTTTTTTTTTTCTTCCAAATTTTATTTTATTTTGTCAATATACAATGTGGTTGATTATTGTGGCCAGTTACCGAAAACTTCCTCCCTCCTCCTTCTCCCCCCTCCCTCCCAACAATGTCCTTTCTGTTCACTTGTCTTAGCAACTTCAAGGAATTGTAATTGTTGTGTCTTCTTCCCTCCCCCCCCCGTTTTTTTTTTTTTTTGTATATTTGTTTATTTATTTTTAACTCCCACAAATAAGTGAGAACATGTGATATTTCCCTTTCTGTGCCTGACTTGTTTCACTTAATATAATTCTCTCTAGGTCCATCCATGTTGTTGCAAATGGCAGTATTTCATTCTTTTTTATAGCTGAGTAGTATTCCATTGTGTAGATATACCATCTCACCCCAGTTAGGATGGCTAATATCCAAAAGACTGTGAATGGTAAATGCTGGCGAGGTTGTGAAGAAAAAGGAACACTCGTACATTGTTGGTGG
>NW_007732749.1:67017-73037 GCF_000696425.1 Galeopterus variegatus
GGGGCCGCCAAATGGGGCCGGCTTTATGGAAAATGGTATGGAGGTTCCTCAAACAGTTGCAGATAGATCTACCTTATGACCCAGCTATCCCACTGCTGGGAATATACCCAGAGGAATGGAAATCATCAAGTCGAATGTATACCTGTTCCCCAATGTTCATCACAGCACTCTTTACAATAGCCAAGAGTTGGAACTAGCCCAAATGTCCATCATCAGATGAGGGGATATGCAAACTAGCCAATCTTAAGCCTGCTTCCCCTACCTCAACATTCCTTCCCACAGAAACCACAATAAAGGTTCTTGCCTACACTTCCTTCCTCTCCCTCCACTTGCTGACTGACCCGGGAGCTTCCCTGCGGGACCCTTTGTGGTGTGGCATGGCCCTTTCTCCTGAGATCTATGGGTATAACAAACTCTCTTTCCAATGGCAGTCATTTCCTATTCTTTTGGTCCCACCATAGCTGAATAATAATAAAATCTATTTTAAAACCAGGATGGGAGAGTTGAGAGGGGACAGGAAAAATTCTTCTTAGAATTTCTTCTTAGAATTTCTTCTTAAATTTCTTCTTAGAATATCTGAAAATACGACAATAAAGCCCCATTGGATGGTCAGTTCACTTCTGAGGCCACTTTGTGACCGTCCTAGGCAGAGACTCTCATTTTCTACTGCTTGAAGATACCTCCTTGAGGGTCACCTAGGCTCACTGGTGTCATCTCCTGTACTTCCTTCCTGGTTGTGCTCATTAAGTAGTTATTTATAGGTAGTTGATTGGTTAGTTTTTAATTCACTCGCAGCTTTGGCCTAGGACTGGATGGCATTTTCCTAGAGAGCGAGGGCTCATTCTCCTGTTAGATCACGGGCAGGCCAGTCTGTATCTATCGAACAGGAGTCAAGTGGTGGTTCCTAAATCTACTCACTATCAGAATCACTCAGAGAATTAGAAGGACAGACAAATGCCCCTTTTCTCAGGCCTCACTCCAGTTTTACTAATTCTGGTGATCTGCCAGGTTTAGAAATTCCAGGGGAATATAACTTAAGCCAGTGCTTCTTAAACCTTCTTGTACCTGTGACTCTCTGGGATTCCCATTAAAACACAGATTCTGATTTAGTGGGTCTGAATGGGGCCTGAGATTCTGCAGTTTTAGCAAGCTCCCTGGTGCAATAATCACATTGTGAGTAGCAAGCCCCTTGCCTAATTTACCCAGGGGCCTTGTTTAGAAATAAAGATTCCTGGGAATTTGCCTGGAGATTCTGATTCAGCAGGGTTGGCTAGACCTGGGAATCATTCCAGATCATTTTATCATCAGGTAAGTTTGGGATATACCAGCCTACAGAAAAATATCTGTGTTATATAATAGTGGCAACAATGATAACAGAAAGAATTAATTTATTCGAATGGTATGCCTTAGCAGCTACTATGTGCCAGCACTGTTCCAGGCTCTGGGGCTACCATGATCCATTAAAACAGGAATTCTTGCTGTCATGAGGGTGACAGCAAATGAAATAGTAAACTCTGCAATAGATAAAATAATTCCATAGAGGGTTAGTGCTTTGAACAATATAAAGCAGAGTAAGGAGTCAGCATCCTAGAGAATTGCTGGTGGGTATGAAAACAGCAAGAAAAGCAACTGTGATAATAAGGAGAGCAGGTTTTACATGCTGAGTGTAGAAGCCCTTTTCAAGAATAATCCTGTTCCTTCTTACATCAAACGTATGATATATCTGCTATTGTTATCTTCATTTTACAGATGAAGCAACAGAAGTTTAATAACTAGTGTTTTAAATTTTACTTTTATTGTAGCAAAATACATGTAACATAAAATTTACCATCTTAATCCCTTTTCAGTATGCAGGTCACTAGCGTTAAGTACATTCATTGTTGTGCAACCAATCCTCAGAACTCTTTTCATCTTGCAAAATTAACATTCCATATGCAGTAAACAACTTCCCATTTCCCCCTCCTCCCAGCCCCTAAATATAAGAATCTGATTAGTCTCAGTACCTTATATAAGTGGAATCACACGGTACTTGCGTTTTGTGGCTGTGCTCCTTAGGCAACTACTTTTAGTTGATTGGTTAATTTGTGTGTGATATGCTCACAGCTTTGGGCATAGGGCTACATGGCATCTTCCGAGATGGCAAGGACTTATTCTCTTGTTAAACCATGAGTACTTGTGTCTTGTGGCTGGGTTATTTCCCTTAGCACAATGTCCTCAAGGTTCATTCATGTTGTACTGTGTCAGAATTTCTTCCCTTTTAAGGCTGAATAATATTGCATTGTATGCATATACCAAGTTTTGTTTATCTACTCATCAGCGTCAGTGGACACTTGGGTTGTTTCTATGTTTTGGCTGTTGTAAATAATGCTGTTATGAATACGGGTATAATAACTGGCCTTCTTGCCTATTACCAAACACACCAAACTCACCAAAGTCATTCTTGACCCAGGGCATTATTGCCATTCCCTCTTCCAGGGAGGCTTTTACCCAGCTATTCTTGTGGCTCAGTCTGACACTTTGCTCATCTTTACTCAAACATTACCTCGTAGGAAAAGCCTTTCCTGTCAACACCATCTAAAACTGTATCCCCATCCGTGGCTCTCTGTGCCCTTATGTTGCTGTATTGTTGTTCAGAGCACTTGTCATTACCTGGCATCATATTTTGTACTCTATTTATTATCTTTCTCCTCCTACTCTCCAATATTCCTTCAAGAAGACAGACTTGGGCTGTTCATATAATGCTCTATCTTCAGTGCCTCAGACAGTACCTGACAATGAAGAACTGTAAATATTTATTAATGAGTGAAAGAACAAATGAATGAATAAAGTGGTGGAATCTGTATTTGATTCCAGCCTTCTGCTTCCAAAGCCCCTGCAGGGATGCTGCCTTGTTTGATAGGATAGATGGAGCATGGGAGTGGAGTTTCTAGGTGGAGGAAAACTCGTGGTTGGGATGAGTGGTATCTGTGATGAGGTTCTAGAAGTAAAAATCAGATGCTGATGAAAATAAACAAACAAACAAACAAAAAAGAAACAAGACCCAAGCATAAGAAATCATAACTGAAATAGTATCCTAATGGTGGGTTAAAAGATATGTCCTTGTACTAACTCCTGGAAGCTGTGCATGTAAATTTGAAAAAAGTATCTTTGAAGATCTAATTAAGTTAAAGATCTTGAAATGAGACCATTGTGGTTTATCCGGGTGGACCCTAAATCCAATGACAGATGTCCTTATAAGAGAAAGGCAAAAGGAGATTAGAGACAGATGAGAAGGCCATGTGAAGACAGACAACATGGATGAACCTGGACGACATTCTGTTAAGTGAAGTAAGTTAGACTGTTGTGGGGCGAACGCACAGAGGAATCCAAGACCGGCATCAGTGTTGTAGTTTTATAGCTCTTTATTTTAGTGTTGCAGCTCTTTGTTCAATGTTACAGTGCCTCTTTTTGCTTGCAAGCAAGGAGGGCACTGGGGAGCAAGAACTCCCAAGCCAGTGCCTCCCAGAACAAAGGAAAAGACCCCCTTATATAGCCTCAGTTCCTGCCCTTCTTCCACCCTGGTTCTCATTCAGGTCTTCTTATGTAAATGAAGAATGCTGTCCTGCTAATTTGGATTGGCTGATTATGGGACACAGTTCATTGGTCACTTTAGGATCCTAATTTGCCTCTGGCCCCTGGAGGAGGGGTGTGAGACTGCTGTTATCTCCTCGAGGGTGGGCCCAGGAAGCAAGCAGGCTAAATCGCAGGGCCAGAGTCTGCAGTGGAGCATAGAGTTTCTAAAACAGTTTCTCAAGTGGAAAAGGGAAAAGCTCAACAATTAAAAATGCTTAGGGTTCCCTGCAACAAGACACAGAAAGGCAAATACTGCAAGATCTCACTTATGTGTGGACTCTAAAGAAGTCAAACCCATAGAAACAGACAATAGAATGGTGGTTGCCGGGAGCTGGGAAAGAGGAGTTAGGGAAATGAGATTTCGGTCATCATGGTGACTGTAGTTAATAATAATGTATTGTATACTTAAAAATTGCTAAGAGGGTAGGTCTTAAATGTTCTCATCACACACACACACACACACACACACACAATGATTACCATGTGAGGTGGTGGATAAACGTTAATTACCTTGATTGTGGTGATCAATTCACAGTGTTCACATGTATCAACATGTCACGCTGTACACTTTAAATATATACAACCTTCATTTGTCAATTATAACTCTATAAAGCTGGGAGAATAAAAAAAGAGAAAGAGGCAGAGATTGGAGTTATGCAGCCACTAGTCAAGAATACTGAAGCCACCAGAAACTGGAAGAGACAAAAAAATATTCCTCTCTAGAGCCTTTGAATGGAGCTTGCCCCTGCTGACACCTTGATTTCAGACCTCTGCCCTCCAGAACAGTGAGAGAATAAATTTCTGTTGTTTTAAGCCACCAGGTTTGCGGTAATTTGTTACAGCAGCCCCAGGAAACTAATACAGTATTAGATTTAGTGAACCAGAATTGATGAGGATAGAAGGCTGGCGTTTGGTGTAACTGTTACAGCAGGGACCCAGATTAACCACAGCAAAGACACATTTTAGGGCAGTCTGTGTTATTGCAGTCCCCTGCTTCTCATCTGCAGCCACACTGGCTCTAGCCCTGGGCAGGGGGACATGGGGTAGCTTCTTCACTTGATGCTGCTGGGTGGAGTGGGATGTGGAGAGCCAGCAAGGGCTGACAGCAACAGACAGAGGGCTTAGCAAACTCTGTGAGCTTCTGGCCTCTGCAATCTGTGTAGTTTTGCATGGTTTAGCCACCAAATGGCAGAGGACTGTAAAGTGCTAAAGATGCATAGCAAGTAATAAAATATTATGCAGATTGGAAACAGCCTCAAAAAGTGAATTTTTATCTAAATGGTAAGAAATTTTGCATTTCGCAGTCTTTATCAAGTACACTAACACTTTGCTAAGAGACAATATGTTTTTTTTTTTTTTTTTTTTTTTTTTTTTTTTCTTTCTTTCTCTTTTTCTGGAGAATTTGAAGAGCCCAGAGAAAAAGTTCATTAGGATTCATTTAAATAAAGTCCTTCCTTAAGACAGGAAGATGAATTAAATAACCTAATAAAACCCCTTCCAGCTTTATACTTCTAAAATCTGCTCAGTGCCCATTTGTCGAAAACAAATACTTCATATAAAATTTCCAGGCCTTTGGAGTTATAATGGAATAAAACTGTATGTCTTGAGCATAGATTTACTTGGTATTTCATGTAATAAATTTTAATTCCAGAACTTCATGTTTACTATTAGAATTAAAATTTAATTTCTTCTATGCTTACACTAGCTTAATAATAGTGCTGAGATTATAAAGCAATATCAAAGGCCAGTTACTATTATAATTAATACTAACCTTAAAACTTGTGAAATTCTTCTGCTGCTGCTTCATTTTTATTTTATTTTTTTAGCTGGGTGACAAGCTTGTGTTGTAGCAGCTCTACTTGGTCTAGTTGGTCAGGGACAAACATATAGCAAAAGCCCTGCCCATCATTATCACAATTCCCCCATTGTTTATATTTGTTGGTTCTCTGGGAAAATCATGTATTTTGGATCTTCGTGTAGGCAGCATGAAGTAGTGGAAAGGACAAGCGTCCATTCATACGTACACAGTCGGCCCCTGCTACTCATTTTCACCCCTGTGACGGGTCAGCACAATACAAAGAGCTGTTTGCTATATGCGGCCAATTTTCTCCCTGGGCTTCTGGGAGCCCACATTAACCCTTGTCTGCCTTCCAGAAACACTGGTCATCTAAACCACCGTGCCCAGAAGTCCAAGTGCAATGGAAAGACCCCTTAACAGGCCAGTGGAGGGGCCCTGACCTGTTGCTAACTATGGGTCGAGGGTTTGGTTGTGTCTTCCCCCTCA
Source organism: Galeopterus variegatus (assembly GCF_000696425.1). Taxonomy (NCBI): domain Eukaryota; kingdom Metazoa; phylum Chordata; class Mammalia; order Dermoptera; family Cynocephalidae; genus Galeopterus; species Galeopterus variegatus. The sequence goes on from NW_007732749.1 coordinate 72,914, forward strand.
GTGAGTCAACCCCTATAAGGGTCCCAGCCAAAAATCTTAAGTTCTTACCAGACACTCAGGGTACTGAGGACCCTGAGGAGTTTATTGTTTGTATGTTTCAGACTGCATTATGAACCCTTTGTGG
>NW_007732749.1:74204-86613 GCF_000696425.1 Galeopterus variegatus
AGAAAAGAGCAAAAAAGAATGCAAAGCTAATAGTAATTGGTTCTAAAGCTGGCTTTCAAGTTTCCCATGAGTCACTATCCTGCTGTCCTCCCTGCCGGGCCCCCTTAGCCACTTTCATCTTGGGGCCTTATGCCATTCGTCAGGTTGTGTCCCCTGCAAGGCACAACACCACTTCTGTCATGATGTTCACCCAGGTGGTAGAAGATGTGGCCCATAATGAAAGCCCTGAAAGCCCTCGGGTCAATATGGCCCTTCAAGCAACATCGATTTCCCTGAAAACCCTTGGGTCAATATGGACCTTCAAGCAACGTCAATCTCTAAGGCTCTGCCCCGCCCCCACTTGGCTGGATAGTCAATGACGGGTAAGATTTCCAGAGGGAAACAACCTAAGACAGGCACAGCCACCAGAGGGAATGGAGGCAAGGCTGGGAAGGTTAGCCACCTCCAGCTGCCTTATTAAAACAGAAAGGGGGAGATGTTGGGCCTTTAAAAAGCTAACACCACCTTAAAGTGACATTACAAGTGGATTAACGTGGCAGCCTAAGAAGGTGCCGGGAGAAGGCAGGGTGGGAGTGTCTGCGGGAACCTTGCCTTAGCCCTTATTGGCCGCACTTGTGAACACTGCGTAATTGCAATAGCTAGGTATTGAGACAGGATGCATGCCCTTAACCCTTAAGCTGATTGGAGGATGTAAAAAACCTGCCTTTGCCATTTACCTTTAAAAGCCAATGCTTGTGTGTTAATAAATGGAACTGCCTGACAGAACCCCCACCACGTCTGAGTGTCTTTTAACTGGGCTGGTTTGGGGCCGGTGGTTGTGCTCACCTCTCTTCATGGCTCTCTTCCCCCGTCTCCTTCAAAAGGGGACTGAAGGGAAAGAGGAATCCCAGGCCGTTCGCTCGCCCACTGAAAGGAACGAGGCTAGGGCTGTACAGGTCGGCTGCTGGCGACAGACCTGACAGAGTGGTGCCCCTTGTGAGGAGTTTTTTTAAAAACCATTCGCTCACTCACCAGAAGGAACGAGGCTAGGGCTGTACAGGTCGGCTGCTGGCAGCAGACCCGACAGCAGAGTAGCACTTAATACATGCCGATTTTCTCTGATGCATTCCCTTTTCCTTTTTCCATGATAATTTTATTTCCTTCTCAACTTATGAGAAAATAACTCTTAACCTTACCTGTTTGTGTATCAGGAATGTTTTTAGGAAATTAAGTTTTTGTGTCTCCTTAGCTCAAACTTTCATCTAATATCAGCTAATTGTTAACTTCCTGATTATTAGAAATTTCCAGACTTCCAACCATTCTCATCTTAGAACACTGGTTTCTCAGTGTTAGCACATTTTCTTCTATTTTTTCCGCTTAGTAGTTCAGCAAAATAGGCAGCAGCAAAATCAGGTTACAACAATCTCAAAATATTTATGCATATTCATGCTGTTCCTGGTCCAAAGGTCCATCCATCTCTTAGGATCCAGTTGATGGAGCAATCGCATCAACTGCATTCCACTAAGCACTTGTTCAATTCCCATCCCATCTTGGGGCACAATTCTGGGATAATGGAAACATCTGCTTTAAGCCAAAAACAAGGGAAGAGAAAACTTCCCTCTGAAGGGCTGTTTCTGTAGGAACAGGAAATAGAATATATTTCAAAGGAGAGTCAAAAAGCTGTCCACAATCAAACACATTAATAATTTTGCAGCAGAAAAAATAATCACACTAAATTGAAAAAATAAAAACAAAAACAGCCTCATATCAGTTCAGGCCAGGTTTTGTGAGTAGTTTTTAGAGTACCCACCCATATCTGAAATTCTCTAATTCTTCAAAGTTCTGGCTCTTTCATCATCCCTTTGACTGCATTATTAGTCTAGGATGTCCCTTCAACAGTTCCAAATAACCCATGTGCTTCAGCCACACTTTAAGATTTACTTTTTTAAGAAAACTTAAAAAATTTTTTTCTTTTAACTTCAGTTTTCAAAGTTTCAGGATTTGGGAACTGCAAGTAAGGGATTATAATAAAGATCTGTAATTAAAATTTTTACAATGTATATGTACCTTTTAAATAAAAATATTAATAACTTATGAACAACATTTGTAAAACTAAAGAACAGGTAAAACCTAGTTTCTGGCTATCTGGTAGCCACAGGCTCTAATTGTCTTTCATGTAGATTATAAACAACCTTCAGCCCTTTCATTTAAATTTCTTTCTTCCTCTTGTTTTCTGGAAAACACCCTGTTCACCTATTTTTCTTTCCTGTTCCTTCTGAGATAACTGGAGTTGCACTGGAATTTACAGATGCCTTAGCCCAGGCCTGTCCTATGCCTGATTCTCTGTCTTTACTTCTTTTAGGATCTGCACTCACTGTGACTCCCTACTCTTTGTACCTGAACTGCAGTAGGCATTTTATGGATTTTTGACAGCTTTATGTATACAAAAAATTAGCTTCCTCTTTTAAAATTATTTTTTAATTTTTTTTTGCTTCCTCTTTTCACCTACAACATTTCGCCTTATGCCCCATTCCTCACCTGTCCTTATGTCCCATCAACAGCCATATTCTAAATCTCAGAGTACCCTTGAAATGTTTCTGTCCCCTTTTCATCAAAAATATTTTTCCCTCCAAGTATTTGATTTAATTGTTCTTTTACTTCTCACATGATTTCTCAGATTCAGTCAAAACTCATTCCTGGGATCACCCTCTGTCTGAAGTAGTAATGACCAAATACACTGAAGCAAAAGAGTGTCAGCCTTGGGGGTCAGAAAAGAAGCTGCTAGCCCTGCGTGTGCCTCCCTGGGCTTGAGAGTCACAGAAAAGTAGCCATCTGGGGTCTGCTGTGGGGAGGTTTGTCCAGGGCTTCCTCCCAAGGCTTTCCCATGCTCAACTGAACAACCACCTCTGAATTTGTCTACTCTAGGCACATGGGTGTTGTCAGAGGGAGTCTCACCAACAATTTCCCATCAAAGCTCAAGGGGGAGAGAGGTTCAACTTGCCAACTGAAACAAATTTAGGGATTTAAGATAAGGTACAGCAGCAAATAGCAGAATACTTTTCTGGAAGTCTGTACTTTCATGGACAAAACCAAGGGAGAAGTTTTGCCTGAGCAACCTGCTTAGGCCTTGGTTTCCTAAAGGACAAAATGGACTTTGGGAGGCCATTCACATTAAAATTATATAATGCTTACGAGTTCTAGCTCTTCTGTGGTCTGTTTGGCTTATGTGATAGTCTAACATGCCCTCAACCATTCCAGGTGACCCCTGTACTTCACTCTTTATAACGGTCTTCTCTTAAGACAAAGGCCCAGGGAACGGAAATTTCTAAAAGTACATCTGGCATTGTCTCCCTTAAAAGGAACCTCCTTCTGTCCATCCACTGGGACTTCCCAACAAGTAGTATCAGAATTGGAGAAGAATGAAAGTGGCACCACATGTGGGGGTGGGAATAGCAGCTGTCAGAGGGGGTTTGGAGCCTAAACAGGTGGGGATGGTGTGCACTGAGGGGGATGGAGGAAGCATGGGAGGTCAGAGGACTGGTGAGAGGAGAAGACATTCATGCTAGGGAGGAGGGAGCAGAGGTGATAGGAAGTTGGTTACTCATGAGGAAATTGATCAACTACATAAATATATTTAGGATAATGAAACCAGCTTGAACCCTGTGATGTTGTGAATATGAATGTGACTGTATGGTTTTTGAGAGAAAATAAATAGATGATAGGTTAATAGATAGATACATTTAGATACAGAAGGAAGTATGTATGTTACTAGACAAAGACTTTAAATTAAAAAAAAAAAAAGAAATGAGGTTCAAGATGACAGAATAGATGGTTCCCAGCATCACTCTCTCCCACAAATCAACCAATTTAAAACTATAAAAATGTAAAATCAGCCAAACTGGGGCTGCTGGAGCTCAGGGGAAAAGGAGGCGAGACCTACAAAGTTCATGAAGGTGGGAGAAACCATGAGGAGAGAAAGAAAAAACTGCTTGGAGCATTTTGGGCTGTGGCTGCTTTAATGCTGGAGCGGCTGAGTGCATGCAGCTGTGCCCTTCAGATGGAGTTACTTGGAGCCGGCAGGGAAGAAGAGGACTTTGGTGGCCCCTAGGACAGCAAGACCACTAATAGAGTTCCTGTGGACCTATGCAGGAGCAAGGAGCCAGAACAGCTGAAAAAGGGGAGCCATTCAGAGGCCAGTGAGTCATCGCAAGGGATTGACACAGGGCCTGTCCCATGGGAAGTGTTCAGAGCACCAGCAGTGGGGGAGACAGGCCCACTGGGAGAACACTGGGACACAGCAAGGACAGCCGATCCACTCCCCAATCAGCGCAGAACCACTCACAGGAGACTGGTCAGGAATATAGAATTGCATGGGGTGCAGTTTGATGAAAAAACTCAGGCCCAGATCACAGCTTCTACACAACCCAGGTGAACCAAGTATCTGGAGAGCCAGAAGTACCTATAAGGTCAACTATTAAACCCTGAGCTGCACAAAAAGCCTTCCCTAGGGAAACAGCAGCAAAGCAGCAATTTAGGTCAACCACATAGCTCAAGTACTAGTACCCACAGGAAGTTCTATTTTAGAAGTAAGCAAAGGACAAAACATTAGTTCCAGACCAGGTACACCATCAGCGCCTTGGGGCCCACCAGGGGACATGAGGCATGGAGCCTGAGAACAGACCCTCCCCCCATAATCAGGCCCACCACCAATGCCTTGGGGTCCTGCCCAGGGGCTTGGGGTATGGAGCTGAGGACTGGACCCCTGTCCCACAATGAGGTGCACCACGCCAGTGCTTCAGGGTCCACCCAGGGACCCAAGGCATGGAGAAAGGGACTGAACCCCCCCCTCCCACAGCCAGGCACACTGCACCAGCACCTCAGGGTACTCCTGGGGACCTGAGGCATGAAGTAGGGGATCAGATCCCCCTCCCACAACCAGGCACACCACGCCAGTGCCTCAGGGTCTGCCTGGGGACCCGAGGCATGGAGAAGGGGAACGGACCTCTCTCCCTCTCCCACAACCAGGCACACTGCGTCAGTGCCTCGGGGCCTGAGGTCTGGAGCTGGAGGCTGGACCCCCCTCCCACATCCAGGCACACCACACCAGCACCTTGGGACCCACACAAGGACCTGAGGGATGGAGCTGGAGGCTGGATCCCCCCAAAATCAGGTACACCACCAGTAGAAAGGAGCATGCCAAAAACATCACTTCTATGTAGGTGGTCCCCCACAGTCACCACAATAACCATCAGGCACAAAAGCAGCTAGATGCCACAACCACTATGCAGATGGTCTGCCAGCCACTGGAGTGCATTGACATAAGGAGAGTCACCAGCAGAGATAAAAAGGATGCCTCTCTGCACAAAGCACATTTCAGAGTGACAGAAGAAGCATCTGCTCTATGATAATATTGGGGGATCTGTTCACACCTCTGAGCATTGGACATATCATCTGCGCAACAAATCAACAGAGTAACCATTCCTTCAGAAGGAGAGAAGAAATCTAGGGTAATTAGAGGGGGATATAATTATCCTCTTCCATGAAACCCCCTCTAATCTTCCTGCTTCGGGATTAGGGGCAGGAAGGAAGGCTGTATTATTTGAATACAATCAAATACAGTATATTCTTTGAAAAATAGAAATGAAAGAAAAGTCTCCTTCCAGGGTTCAATTAAACATCTGTGGGGGTTTTTGTTTGTTTCTCAGTTATCTTAGAAATCATCTAATCTACTCCATTAGCAACCAGAGATAGTAAATGAACTGCCTAGACTCACAGTTGGTGGCAGACCTCCCTGTAGAGGGGCTTTTCAGTTGTAAAGTGCTGCCTCCCACCCAGGTGTGTCAGAGACCAAGGCACAGAATAAGAAAAGGACATAGCAGGAGTTTCACCCAGCCCAGGTCTCAGCTCAGAGGGGGCAAACGTTACAGATGCGATCAGTCTGCCACCAGCACATCACAGTGGTTTTGAGGGGGGCAGGACTTTGGATGGCCAGGTCTTAGTGGGTGGTCTTAGTTTAAGTCTTTCTGCATATTAGAGAGTCCAGTGTTTTCCACCATTAGGGCACAATGAACCCTATTCTGCTGGAAGAGCTGTAGTATAACAGAAACGAGGTCTTTCTGAGAAATCACATGTAAACATTAATTGATTCAAGCAAAAGAGGATGAACAGATACTGTGTGACTCTGAACCACTACCCAAGTGACTCTGGGCCTCCATTATCAAATAAAATGGCCAGATAAGAACTAAGTGACTTCCATGACTGTTCACACTTCTAAAACCCCATGAGATTCCACAATAAGTAAATAGAAATAACAGGAGAAACTTATCAGACAATAAACACAAAGTGGGAAATATGACTAACTGCAATTTTTAAATCTCAAAGGTAGGTGTGTGTGTGTGTGTACAAAATGTTCCAAAATTTCTTGTGCAGTTTAACTTTCACTTTAGAAGCAAAAATACTAGAAATGTATAAAAATATCATTTGAAGCTTTCAATATTTCAATTTTTTATACTTATATAGCTTTCTGAACTTTGTGCAATTTTAAAGTATTTTTAAGTCCCTCTAGCTCAAGATAGTAAAGATTAATCAAAACAAAAAATTATAAAAATTTTATTCAAAAAAGCTAAAGTATAGAAGAAATTTAACTTCTATATCTGAGGTGATGGAAGGCAAGAATATATTATATAAAAGAATGTTGTTGCAGACAGAGGAGATCCTGTCTCCTGGGGGAAATAATAATCCCTGTGAAATAACAAAAACTACAGGGACAACTCCACATTTTCAAAAACTATGAAACTGAGGGATCACAAGCAGGGAAAATCTGGGTTCCAGGGAGAAAGAACAGAAAGTTGACTAAGCTTTATTAGCTTTATTGTGATGGGTTGAGCAGGTGGAGTTGGAAGGAGGGATCAAGAAGGCGTAGAAGAATGTAGGGACCTGCTGGGCTGGTGTTGGGTTGTTGGAGGAGAGGCTGTGGTTCAGCCTCTTCCTCTTTTTGCCCATCCCCCACCAGGAGCCCTTTGTGATGAGGTCACAGCTCTGTGATGCAGGCCTCAGCTCTAGAACCAAAGGCAACTCCCAGAGCTCAGTTGCCTGAGAGCAGCAGTGCGATTCAGAAGATGGCTGAGTCCCAGCTCCACTTCCTGGAAGGTGGACATCAACCTTGCCTTCCTGGGTGGGCTGGGCACTTCCTCCTGTCACCCCCCTATATCCAGAAGGACCCATCCTTACCTCCACCAAGGAAAAAGAGGAGCATGAGGAAGGTAAGCAACCCTCTGCCTAGACCCAACAGATAGTGATTCTCTTTTTTATTCCTATTACTATTTCCATTCTTCCAAGTCAACTAGAGAGATGCCTGAGATGGGAAATCTCAGGAAAGATTAGAACAGCATCCTTCTAGGGACAGATGTGGCAGGCCAGGGGTGAAAGTGGGCACTAGGATTTCTGTCCAAAGCTCTCAAACCAGCTGTGTTGCTCAGCTGGAGGGGCTAAGGCAAGGTCAGACACCGAGACTCAACTCTGTGGCCTAGAATGGGATTGCTGAGAGCTGAGATCTTCATGGGAGGACAGGCCCTGAGCTCATCAGTCCCTTCCTGTGGCAGATGCCTTGGGCCAAGTCTTGTCTCTGTGTTGGGTCTTCCTGGGCCCCTAACAGCTCCCATCAGAGGCTGGAGGTGACTCTGGCCTTGAAGGCAGAATCCTACCTGACAGCTCAGATGCAGGCCTAGCCTATGGGTTTCCAGATGAACTGAGGACGTCTGCAGTGGATCTCATGTAGAAAATCCCTCTTCATGTTTTTCACAGAAGGAAAAGAGGAATTATTTTTATCCATGTTAAAAATGAGTAAAGGACAAGAAAAGAGCACAGGGCTCCATCAGCTAACTGTATAAAGTCATGTTGTTCATGAACACTGTGTGTCTGCAGCTTGTCTAGTAGGAAGAGTGAGACTTACTAAATAATTTCCCAAAGGATTCCCTTTTTGACTTTTCCACTTCATATAATCGTTTTCCATCTTTGACTGTCGGGTCTGCCGCCGGCCAACCTGAACAGCCCTAGCCTCGTTCCCTTTGGTGGGTGAGCGAATGGCCCGGATTCCTCTTTCCCTCCGGTCCCTGTTAGGAGGAGACGGGGGAAGAGAGCTGTGAAGAGAGGTGAGCACAGCCACTGGCCCCAACCAGCCCGTTAAAGGACACTCAGATGCGGCGGGGGTTCTGTTGAGCAGTTCGGTTTATTATCACACAAGCACTTGCTTTTAAAGGCAAATGGGGACAGGAGGTTTTTTACATCCTCCAATCAGCTTAAAGGTTCCATGAGCATGCACCCTGTCTCAAAGCCTAGCTATTGCAATCACACAGTGTTCACGAGTGCGGAAGTGTGTATTTGGCCAATAAGGGCTAAGGCAAGGATCCCACAGACACTCCCACCCTACTTCCTCCCGGCGCCGTCTTAGGCTGCCACGTTAATACGCCCTTGTGGGCCCATAATGGCACCTCTTTTAATGTCACTTAAGGTGGTGTTAGTTTTTAAGGCCCGACATTTGACTAAAGCATCAGCCCACTAGAAGAGGAAAACTTAATAACATACACCAATTCATTAATGTTTGTGTACAATTAAAATAGATTTCAACTTGCATAGTTCTCTGTAGTGTTTTATGAACATTTTTCTCCTTACAACCTCAACAACAGCTAAGCAGTACATCTGAGCTTCAACAATTTTGACTCTTTCTAACAGCTCTATTATAAGGCGGAGCAAAGCTTGCAATTTCTCTCCATCTTGATCAGCCTGAAGGATTACAAAGCAACACCACCTATAGAATGAAATCCATTATTTTAAACATTCACAAAAGTTTATTGAAAGTAATTTCTTATTAATTAAGCTAAGGAAATCAAGACATACAAACAATAAAAATAGTCTAATCCCAAAATATCAATTTTTTCGATATGGTAAGGAGAAATTATCCCATCACTTGGGAGAAATAAACATGAACACCAACTTTAAACATCCTAAATTAGATATAATAGAATCACTTATTTCAGTCTGACATGTAGATTATTTGCTAGCTCTTGTTTGGCAGTGGTACACTTCTGTTTAATATCCAACAATTTTCTTTGATTTTGCAACATAATCATCAACTGATTTGCATGACTCAGGCATAAATCAGGTAATACAGACTCATCCTTCAAGTTTTCAGCTCTCATCTGATTAGCTAAAAATCCCTTTGAGAAAAAATATTTTAAAGGACATTGTTTCATGAAAGACATGAAAAGTCAGTTAAGAGGAAAATCTTTATGTTAAATACAAACTGTTCTACTTTCAAACAAGATTTTAAAATCCCTTATTTTTCTAAATGTAATAGATGCATTCATGGCACAAGACAGAATTTTAAAGAAACCTATGTTCGTCTAACTTTGTTTCAGTTTTCAAAGTAGGAAAAAACAATGGCTGGAAAGATAAGGTAACGACTTATCCAAGGACATACCTAATAGCTGAACTAGAATAGAAGCAGAACTGATGCTTCTAGTCTCTTACTACACTGCACGTCAGTCAGAGAATAAATAAAACATGGTCACTGAAAAACAGTGACTGGTTCATCCCAGCCAACATTATGTAGTAGTATATTATACATTTCTTCAAATAAAAAAATAATAATCAATTGCCCTTGAAATATTTATTGATAAGTCACTGCCCTCTCGTTATTTCTGTACCATACTTTGTTCCATTAATCTGTACTCAACACAATGACTGAATTGTGTAATTTTACAGTGTGCTTTATTATTTGGTAGGAAAATTTTTTTCTAAATTTCTTTCATTTTGTCAGTAGGGATTGTATTTAGACTGCACAATAATTTAGACAGATCTGCCATATTTAAAATGTAGTCTTCTTTCATATCTCTGAAGTACTTTTAGTTCTTAAATAAAGTCCAAAGACAACCTAATTAGGTTACTACTATGTATTTTATTGCTAATATGAGTTTCTATTCCTACTCTATACACTAAATACTTAATATGTTATACAAGTTAGATTTTGCACATCCTTCTCATAAATACTCATAAATACTGCCAAAAGAAATCTATTTTTCAAAATTCAATTCCATATTTTTAAAATCATCCTTAGTGTAATTTAAATAAATAAATAAATACATAAGTACATAGCTAAAACCCTGGTAAATCATCTAGCAGTACTTTAGCACTACCATTTCTATATGTAAATAACGTCTGACAGCTACACGATAGCACTACAGTACTCACGACACCCCGCCAGATGCATTCTGCCAACTTTGGTTTAGAAAGATGATTCCCTGTGATTTCTTTATTTTGCTGATAATCCTTAAGGATAAAGATGACTGTAGAATGAATATTCTGGGCTATATAGTGCTACATGGCTTCACAGGATTGGTGAGGGAGGATTATCTGCCAAGACCAGGTAGAGGGTCTACAAAAGTTCTCATAAATGTTGCGGTTTTAGAAAATTAATCCTTTAAAGAAATTTAGAATGGCTCTTATCTTATGAGATATTCAGGCAATAAACACCTTTCCGTGACTTCTATTTTCTTTCTCTTTAACGGGGAATGGTGGGCTGGCCGGTTAGCTCAGTCAGAGTGCAGCCTTGTAACGTCGAGGTCAAGGGTTCAGTTCCCTTTACCAGCCAACCACCAAAACACAAAACAAAATTATGGGGCTGGCTAGTCTACTTTCACCAACAACATTCAGAAAAAAGTGCTGATAAGCAAAGAAAACATCTGCAATGGGGAAATACTAATAGCAACAATATAAGTAACAGATGAGATATCTGTGAATAGAATGTGAAAAACTCCACACCAGCAGATTGAAGAGAATTTTAACATTTCTCAAATTCAAAGAAACATGAACCCAAATCCTCATTCTATAAGTATTGATGTGTACTTACCATGTGTCAGGCATTTGTCTACCAAGTAACAGAAGATATACTAGAGACCTGCCTTCTTGGAGTTTATATGCAAAGAGAAGAAATTGTATTAAAAGCATGTAATAGTTTAATTACAATTGTGATACAAGATAAGTACAGCATGCTGAGATAAAATAAACCTGATCTAATTGAGACCTCAAGATCAGAAAAGCTTGTCTGAGGAAGTTCATGTTTCAGTGAAAACCTTCACTCTGTACATCCTTCGGCAGCCAAACACATGATGATGTTGGACTAAAAAGTCATTCCACTGACCATATACCACCTAGCTTCAACAGGTTCCCTTTTCTCTCAGGACCTCATTGAAAATAACCTTATTAAATCTAATTCCTCTCACATTAAAATTCACTCAGGCATGTGCATTTGAAACCTGTCTACCGTAGGGCCTGGATTTCTATTTGTCTTACAGTTTAGCTCCCAATATGTAACTAGGCAATCTAGATGACTTCTAAACAGACTCAGTACGAGTACTGGAGAATAGCAAAAAACATTCACTGAAGAACTTAAATAATTAAGTAAATATTTAATTGCCTTTGAATGTCTAAAAGAACTGTACTACTCAGGTATCAAAATCAAGAAAGCCCTATATTAGTCAGCCATCTCCTCCCTGCCACCCCCCCAAAACCAGATAAAAGATATTTTTAAGAAGTAAGAGAAGGTTACTGCCAGTTTTGATAAGGTGTTCCAAAAGTTAAATTCCATGAACTACTGTAGATTAAAACATTACCCAAACACTGCAAACATTAGGGGGAAAAGAAGCTATTCAAACAGGGTACTCTATGGTCACAAGACAATAAAATTAACCCTGTATTTTTCATGGGAACATAAGGAATGTTCACTGAATTTTATTTCAGTGTGAGTTCAGGAAGGTCAAAGGGTAAGACTTAGCAAAAAAAAAAAAAAAAAAAAACCGAGACACTTAAATACTAAAAAAATGGATTCTTCCATTGTTTTCAGAAAGAAAATACTATCACCCTACTTATCATACCAACCATATTCCCAGAAAAGCATGACTTATCTTTCTATGACAAAACTCCATTTGCTAAATCCAGTGTGGCTTTGAGAATAACATCAGCAACAGATTTCTTTTATATTACCATCAAATATAAAACAATTCAGGTATGGTTATCTGTCTGATTAACCATAGAAGATTTCAAGTGATATAAAATAGAAGAAATATTAGCAGTATTTTTTTTGAAAATCAATAGAGATAGGAATAAATTTAATAAAATCAAAAATTTAAATTTCTGCATTAAAATCTGTTTAAATTATCAGAGACAAAGAATAACATTTGTATTATTTATAATAGACAAAAGATTATCCAGACTATTTTGATACATTCTTACAAAAACACTGAGATAAAGAAAATTTGGCAAATGACAATTCAGAGAAAATATGTGACAAATGGGCCGGCCCGGTGGCGCACTGGATAAGTGCGCCACTTGGGAAGCACGGCGGCGCTCCCGCCTGAGGGTTCGGATCCCACAT
>NW_007732749.1:87090-105081 GCF_000696425.1 Galeopterus variegatus
GGGTTGCGATCCGTTGCCGGACACGGAAAAAGACAAAAAAGACAAAAAAAAAAAAAAAAATGTGACAAACATTGATAAAAGGGAAATTACTCCGCTCATTTTTTATTGGAAATGTTGATTGATTTTGCCTCTACGGAAGGCATTATAATGTTTTTAATTAATATATAAAATACATAAACACCTTATTCCAGCAATTCCATTATAGAAGTTTGTGCCTAAATAAATATTAGAACAGGCATGTAAAGATAGATTTACTGGGATATTCAAATAATATTTGTAATAAGGAAAAACTGAAACACCCTAAATGACTGATGGAGTTTGGATGTGTTGTCCCCTCCAAAACTCATGTGGAAATTTGGTCTCCAATGTGGCAGTGTTGGAAACTGATTGAGTCATGGGGGCGGATCCCTCATGAATGGATTAATGCTCTCCCTGGAGGAGGAGGGGTACTGAGTGAGTTCTCGCTCTATTAGTTCCCAGGAGGGCTCATTGCTTAAAAAGATCCTGGCACCTTCTCTCTCTCTTGCTTCCCCTCTCTTGCTTCCTCTCTCGTTATGTGATCTGCTTGTATCCGCCGGCTGCCTGCCACTTTCCGCCATGAGTAGAAGCAGCCTGAGGCCCATGCCAGATGCAGCTGTCCCAGAATTGTAAGCCAAATAAACCTCTTTTCCTTATAAATTACCCAGTCTCAGGTATTTCTGTTATAGCAACACAAAATGGACTAATACGGAAAATCGGTACCAAGGAGTGGGGTGTTGCTATACAGATACCTGAAAATGTGGATGCGTCTTTGGAACTGGGTAATGGGCAAAGGTTGGAGGAGTCTGGAGGACTTAGAAAAAGACAAAAAGATGAGAGAATGCTTGGAAGATTTTAGAGAATGGCTGTGACCAGAATGCTGATAGAAATGTGGACAGTAAAGACCATGCAGATGATGAGGTCTCAGATAGAAGTGAGGAACTTATTGGGAATTGGACAAAAGATCACCCTTGCTACACCATAGCAAGGAACCTGGCTGCATTGTGTCCATGCCCTTGGACTTTGTGGAAGATGGAATTTAACAGTTGTGAATCAGAGCATTTGTCCAAAGAAATTTCTAAGCAGCAATGCATTAAGGACACTGCATGGCTACTTCTAACAGTCTATTCTGAGTTATGGCAGCAAAGGCATGATGTAAAGCCAGAATTTAAAAGGGAAGCAGAGCATAAGGTTTTGGAATATTTGCAGCCCGTCCATGTGGTAGAGAAGCAGAGAGGAGGAGAAAAACACAAGGGTGAAGCAGATAAACTGGTTGCTAAAGACATTATCTTGGCGGTGAGGCAGCCAGATGCTAAGAACCAGGACAATGGAAAAAATGTCCTAAAGGCATTTGAGAAGTCAGGAAGGGTGTCCCACCCATCACAGGCCCTGAGGCCTAGAAGGACTGAGTTGTCCCAGAGGACAGACCTGGGGCACAGCTGCCCTTGGGAACCTGCTCCCTGCATCCCAGCTGCTCCAGCTAGAGCAGTCCCAAGTGCGGTTCGTGCAGCAGCCCTGGAGAATAGAGGCCTGAAACCTCAGTGGCATCCATGTTGTGTTGTCTGCAGGCCTGCAGGACGTGAAAGCAGTGGAGGACAGCCTCCACTCAGATTCCAGTGGATGTATGGCAAAGCCTGGGGGCCAAGGCAGAGATCTGCCGCAGGGGTGGAGCCACTGCTGAGGCCATCAACTAGAGCAATGCCGAGCAGGAAAGTGGGGTTGGAGCCCCCACAGGGAGCCCCCACCAGGGAAATGTCTAGTAGAGCCAAGGCAGCAGGACCACCATGGAGACCCCAGACTTATGGAGCTACCAGAGTGGAACACCGGCCTGGAAAAGTTGCAGGCACCAGCGCAGCCCACTGGCCTGCACCTGGCAGAGTTGTGGGAATGAGGCTGCCTGATGCTTTGGGGGCCCAGATGCCCAATTGTGCCCAGGATGCAGGACTTGGAGTCAAAGAACATTATTTTGTAGCTTTAAGACATAATGTCTCCCTTGCTGGGTTTCGGACTTGTTTGGGGCCTGTTTTTCCTTTCTTTTGGCCTATTCCTTCCTTTTGGAATGGGAATGTATACCCAATGCCTGTTCCACCATTGTATCTTGGCAGTAGATAAATTTGGTTTTGTTTTTCAGTTTCACAGCTGGAAGGCCTTTTGCTTTTGGCCTCAGAGGAGACTTTGGACTTTTAAGTTGGTGCTGGAACAAGCTAAGACTTTTGGGACTGTTGGGATAGAATGATTGTATTTTGTATGTGAGAGGAACATGAGTTTGGGGGTGCCAGGGGCGGAATGATGGAGTTTGGATGTGTTGTCCCTTCCAAAACTCATGTGGAAATTTGATCTACAATGTGGCAGTGTTGGAAACTGATTGAGTCATGGGAGCGTATCCCTCGTGAATGGATTAATACTCTCCCTGGGGGAGGGGGGGGTGAGTGAGTTCTCATTCTATTAGTTCCCGTGAGAGCTCGTTGCTTAAAAAGACCCTGGAACCTTCTCTCTCTCTCTTGCTTCCTCTGGCCATGTGATCTGCTTGTACCCGCTGGCTGCCTGCCACTTTCCGCCATGAGTAGAAGCAGTCTGAGGCCCATGCCAGATGCAGCTGTCCCAGAATCGTAAGCCAAATAAACCTCTTTCCTTTATAAATTACCCAGTCTCAGATATTCTGTTATAGCGACACAAAACAGACTAAAACAATGACCATCAAAAGAAGCATGGTTAAATAAATTTTTTGATTCATTCTATGGAAGGTTAAAAAAGAATGACACTGACGAAGCAGCAAAAGATCAGGAATGCAGAGTTCTGTCTCTAGTACTGGTAATCTATAAATATAATGGTAATATCGACCAAGCTCCTTGTGACCTTAGGTATGGGAAATCTGTGAAAGCAGTGAAGGAGCCAGGCACAGTTAAGAGGCCAAGATCCAGGAGAAGCAACCCAAAGAGGTAAGTTAGGTGACTAGAAATGCTTTGCTCTGGGGACTTCCTCTGATTCCTGAAGAAGAGACCAAAGCTAAGAATAAGTAGCCAGCAGTTGTGATTTGGCTGTGGAGCCAGCCATGGGAAAGGACACTAGCACACACTTTGCATTCTGATCCCTAAAAGCTATATCCTATGAATGAATAAGAGTAAACTGGGGGGAAGGGTGGGAGAGGGAGATGGGGAAAGATTGGACAAGAGGCATAAAGAATAATTATGATTTGTAAGAATATATAAGCTAGTAATATTGATTTGATCAACATATGTCAACATTGAACCCCCAAAACATGTATAGTTAATTTCAATTCAATAAAAATTAAAAAAAAAAAAAAAAGGGTATACCAAAAGTAGACTGGCCATCACAAGGACTGAAAGACTAACTGCCAATTATCTAAATCACTGAAACTGGATTAAAGTGATTTAAGATTGTAATTGCCCCCAATACATGAAACAAACAAATTCTCTGTAGAAGAAAATACTATCTTAGGCCTCATAATATTTCTTTGGTTTTTCTCATCAAAAGTAATCAGACACAAGAAAAAGCAAGGCCACATGAATCAAAACTGTAAGAAACAAAAGAAAATATAAACAGACCCACAGACACAGATAATGGAATTAACAGATATAAACTTTTAAATTACTATGTGCTTACTGCGATCAAAGAGATGATAAGCAAGAATGAATATTTTGGTAAAGAATCTGAGACTATATAAACAAAAGAACCAAATTGAAATTGCAGAACTGAAAAACAACAAAAATAAGAAAATAAATGGTTAACTACAGCCAGTTACCACTGAAAAGAAAATTAGTTAGAACTGTTAGATAGGTTAAAAGTAAATATCTAGTATGAAGCACAGAGAGACAAGGGGATGAAAAATACAGAAGACAAGTATAAATGGAAAGGATGTGGTGAAAACTAACACACGTGTAAATGGAATCACTGAAGGACAAGGGAAAGCAAGTGATGGCAAAAACCAAGATTTGAAGAGAAACTGACAATTTTCCTAAATGATATGTCATTAAGCCACAGATTCAAGAAGCACTACAAGCCCAATGCAGGATATATATAAAGCCACACCTTGTCATCATAGTAAAACTGCTAACAAACAAACCAAAGGCAAAGAAAATGCTAACAGTAAATAGCCAACAACCCAGAATTCTATGCCAAGCGAAAATATCCTCCAGAAATCAAAATGGCTTTAAAAGATTTTCAAATGACAAAACTGAATTTGTCACTAAAAGGAAATAATAAAAGACATTCTAATTTATATCAGCCTTGACCACATCAAGATGCATATTTTACTAAAAAAAAAAAAAATAAAAGGAAAAAACTTATCTGGGGGATATGATTATTCATATGTTCTAACAAAACAGCACATTTAGAAGGGAAATACTACTGGCAGTTAAACCAGAAGACCATGTGCTAGAATCCAATTATGAAATTCAACTGTTTGACTACAGGCTGTTTTGCCACTGTACTTGTCAAAATGGAGGACAAGCAGTCATGAATTAAAGAAAAGCACTGGTTTGGGGGGAAATGTATAGGCTTACCACTCTCTGCCATTCCATCGCCTTCTCATGGTTATAAATCTACTTTCATAACAGAGTTCTTGGAACATTATTAAATTAGAATTTTTACTTAAGCATTTGCAAATTCTTCAAGATTTTGTATTTTCCTTCATCCTTTAAAATTTTCATTTCTTTTCCTTTTTTCTTTTTTGAGGGGGGGAGTGGGAGGTACTCATACGTTTAGTACTATGCCTGCTTTTATCATGTTTTTAACGTATTAAAAAAAAACGTTGATTTCTTTCCCTAGCTGCAAGTAGCATGTTCATGGTTTACCTTTCAGTTTTCACCTAACATGGCCTGAGCTCATTTTATTTTATCAAACCTGACCATTAAGAACATGCCTTTTGCAACATAGATGGACTTGGAGGTCATTATGTTAAGTGAAGTAAGCCAGGCACAAAAAGACAAATACCACACGACCTCACTCATATGTGGGATCTAAGAAAGAAAAAAAATGTTGATATTATAGAGGCACAGGCAGAGAACAGGACAGTGGTTACCAGAGACTGGAGAGGGAAAGGTGGAGGAAGGGAAAACAAGGAGAGGCTGGCCAACAGGTACAAAATTACAATTAGATAGGAGGAATAATTTCTAATGTTCTTGTACACAGTAGGGTCACTATGGTTAAGAGTTAAGTTTTGTATATTACATAATAGCTAGAGAAGAGGCTTTTGAATGTTTTCACCACAAAGAAATGATAAACACATGAGGTAACTACCTTAACCCCTTCATTACATAACATTTATGTATCAAAACATCAGACTGTATTCCATAAGTATGTAAACATGTAAGTTAAAATTTTTTTTTTTAAAAGCTTTCTTCTTTATTACATGGAAACTGTAATATTGCATTAACAATATTCAAGGATGAAGTGAAAACACAGTGCATACTAAATTGATATTGCTCACAAAATACTTGTATTGACAAACCACAAATTCCTCTTCCTGAGAGATGTCTGAAATAGGCACCTGAATGAGCTCTTTCTGTTCATTCCCCAGCCGGCTACAGCTGGTCCAGGGTGTACAGCTGATCTTCGAGCCCTTTAATGGCTTTCATATTCTGATTACCAAGTTTGGCAATAGTTTGACAGCATTCTGCTATAAATGGTCGAATAATCCATAAGTCAAGCTAAATGACAAGGAAACATTTATAGATAAAATATTCAACAAATAGTTTAATATATATATTTCACACTATTTTGGTACACAGCTTCAGAGAAAATAAGTGATACAGAAAGATATAGAAAAGCAAAAGCATGGGAAATCTAAGAGCAAGAACAGGATAAATACCATCCTAAACAATTAATCCCAAATACACTAGAATATATAATTGGGAACATAGTTCCAGGAATCACACATTTCAGTCACACAATTTAATCAACTCTCAACATCCCTCAGAAAGTGTTACTTGCAAGTTCTTATGAAGTACAGCAGACTTAATGACTAAAACTCATTCCTTGGTCATTAATTATCTTACCTATCCAACTTCTCTCTAAAACATATCAACTTCTTCGGTCAAACTTACCTCTCTCCTGTAGACAGAAGATAAAACTCCTTTATTCTCAGTCTCAATCTCCTCAAGGAATTTGATTAATTAACTGTGCTTTATTATTCTTCAATCTCTCCTGTTCCCTGGTTTTAATTCTATAAATTTGTTGGATTTCATGAAACCTAGAGAATTTTTCAACACTGCTTCGTTTCCTTGAAATAGTATTTTATACTGGCTGCCTTTTTCTCTTCATTTTCTATAGCAACTGGTTGGACAAAGATCACCAATGACCTCAACTCTACTTGAGGCTCTTGTACATGTAGCATAGCAGACAACCCTTTCCAA
Organism: Galeopterus variegatus; assembly: GCF_000696425.1. Lineage (NCBI taxonomy): Eukaryota > Metazoa > Chordata > Mammalia > Dermoptera > Cynocephalidae > Galeopterus > Galeopterus variegatus. The sequence continues at coordinate 93,483 of NW_007732749.1, forward strand.
ACTCCACAGACTTTGAGACATTCCCTCTGCTGGTTCCTCCACAGCATCCTTCTCTGGCTCCTTTTCCTCTATCTCTGACTTTGTCCTTAGCCCATTTTTACTCTCCTCTAAATGATTTCAGCATTAAGCATAACTTCTATGGAGGTAACTCCCAAACCTTTTTCAATCTCTGATCTGTCTCATAAATTCTCAGACTGTGTTTCTGATTGTTTACTAATATCTACGTGTAGATATCAACCATGCTGCCTTTTACTACTGACTTCTTATGGCTGTCTCCTGATAAAAGCCCCAAATGGCTTCCTTCTGTCCACAAATAACATCCAATAAATGTAGAATAAAAGCTTCAGTGATTTGTTACCAGCAAATCTTTCCAGGCCTACCACATTTTCAAGCTGAATCAGCTGTTACTTTAAGACGAACCCTGTGTTTTTCTACCTCTGATCTTTGTTCACATTGCATATACTGCCTAGCTGTGTAAGCCCATGTCTTCTCTGATCTCTATAGTCAAAAGGACTGTGACTTATTTTATATATGGTGTCTTATACACAGAGCACACAAAAGCAGTTAAAACTGAACTATGCCATTGTTATTATCAAGAATTCAGTGTGATTCATAAGAGGCTGCATTTCTAACACCACCAAAAAAAGTTAACAGAGCCATACTATTATTTATGTATATATAGGCAGCACTTGCTTTGCATAATATTGCCTTAACTGAAATTTGTGAATATGCACAGTTTTTCTCACTTTTCTCAATTTTGTGGTAACAGACTCCAATGTGCACACATTTCCATTCCACAGTACTATGCAAAACAGAATCTGCTTATAAATTATTATAGTGATAAAGGCCTGAAAAAGATGACTAAAATTAGTTCAAATTTTCAAATTGAGCAAAATTACAACTATACATAAACTTAATAGAGGAATGATTTAAACAAGATGAAACAAAAACAAGGCTCCTGATGATGTTTCTGTATGTCATTGAAAGTATAATACAACTGCACTGACAAACATGAAAAAGTATTTTAATGATTCACCGAATAAAGTTTACATAACATGGCTTCCTAATAATCTTGTTGTATTTAGTATTTTATTCCATTTGCCCACTAGCAATAAAATTTAAAATTTCTGAATAAAGTCATTGAGGAAATGTTTTAGATAATATATATATAAACCACAGAATCATATTGATCATATTAATAATTATTTAGCAAATTTTCAGTGCTTAACACTTAGTGCTACAGTAATTTTTAACCTTGGGCTTTCTTTGACATCTATAAAGCTAATGTGATTGTTGCCTTAGAGAAGAAACTATAAAAATAAGTTTCATAATATTCCATAAGATCACAAGTTGACTGAAAGAAATACTAAGATTCAATAAATTATGCTGGCATTAATCCAGACAGCTTATAAGTGAGCTAAGTGCACACACTTCTAATTATTAATCAGTTCTAATTATTAATCTAATTATTAATCAGAAACACAAATCAGTTTGCCTTTTGTAGTAAAATCTGAAATAGAACATCCAAGAGTCATCATAGCAAGAATTTACTGAAATCTAAAAAAACTACATGTCTACAAAAATGCAACAACAATTCTAAGATTTTCCTGATAGATTAAATTGGGGTGGGGGGAGAGTAAATTATTCACAAAACTAGCACCTGTCAACCCCCACAAATATAAAACTGGGAATTCAACCTGTGAAGTGACATTATGTATGACAGAGGTTAATACTTAAATGGCAGTGCCAAGAATTGAGGGCCTGTGATTCTAAATCCTAAATTCCAAAATACATGTCTTGACTAACTTGCTGAAAAAGATATTTGAATTTGACAATTGGAAATACTTGTGACAAATACTGTTGCAATTGGGATTAGCCTGTAAAAATGATGGCTTTAAACAGAATTTGCTCTTATAAAACATCAAACCGTAGCACATATTTGATTAATTCATTGGCAAACAGCACTACTGCTATCAGGTATCAAGTAGGTTAGTTGTTTTAAATAACTATTTAATAAATGTGAGATAAAAAGAAACCATCTCTAATCAGAGAGAAATCCCTTACTCAGTTCCATCAATTTTTAAAAATGCCACTGCTGGTATCAAGAATAAATACTTGTACATGGAACTACTGAAAGGAAAAAAATATTAATGTATTAAAAACATCGTGGCAAAGTGCCATTTCTTACATGATACATCCCATTTACATAACATCACATATTGTGTAAAATGTAAGCAAAAATATAAAAACAAACTTACCCAAAAATGAGTTTTCACTTCTTTACAGCAAACAATACCTTTTAGTCTAATGAGCATGTGCAATTGAGTGAAGCATTATAGGCAGTATTTTAAGTCATGTTAACTAATTTTATAACAAACCAGTATAAACAAATGAAAGTTTATATTGTACTTTTGTAATTTAATTGCCATATAAAATATCACAAAGACTTCAGATGTTGTTGCTATGTGTTATGAAAGTAACCTTTAACCTCTGAGAAGTCAATATTATGATCTCCTAGTAAAAAACAGTATAGCTAACTTCTGTTTTCAACAGGTATAAATACTTGCAAATTTTCATTATTAAGCCAGAAGGGGATCATTGTTTCTTCTTGACAAATAAAGTGAAGAAAACCTACGACTCTGCTAGATTTCAGGTTCTCCTCAGAGTCTGCAACCATACTCTGACTTCTGGCACAGTTTTAATTATAAAAAAGTGACACCTCAATTATCCTGTCCACAATCAAGTGGGTGATTATCTACAATCATAAAAGAAATTTTTAGGCTACCAAATGTCAATAGTTTAAGCAGGAACACTAGCTTTCATTCATTTTTGTCAGTAACCTTTGCATAATATAGTACATACTTTGCTTCCCTGGCAAACATATCTTAATTGGCTCAAATATCTACACTATAGGATGTCAAGGAAATGGATACTGAAAGAACTAAGAAACCTACATTTCTTAAATTTTTCTATTTTTCTATGTCCTATAATTTAAACAAGAAAAGTATGCGCTGTTCTCTGGGCATCCCAGACAATGTGCTGTCTTTCTCTAAGTAGTGAATCAAAGATCAAATCTCTTTTCCAATTGAGTGCCCCTGGAGAAAAGTTTAATAACTATACTGACCATTATCTTTTGACAACAGCAAACTTCAAGACTTATTTAATTTTTCTGCATCACTGAAACATGTGCCCTATCAACTTCATTTCTGGCCTCAAAGATTTTGTATCAGCTTGTGGATCAGATATGGAGAGGTATTTATTTTCAGATTTAAAAGTTTTTGCAAGTTTATCCAAAACATAAGCTCTAAAACATAATATCTAAAACATAAACACAATCATAAAATACAAAGAACATCTAAGTTTTCTATTTTAAAGACCTCCAGCAGATACAGTATTTAAAATCTCTTCTTTAAAAAGTCAGAAAGAGGGGGCTGGCCAGTTAGCCTACTTGGGAGAGTGCGGTGCTGGTAACACCAACATCAAGGGTTCAGATCCTCTTACTGGCCAGCTGCCAAAAAAAAAAAAAAGTCAGAAAAAGGTTTCCTCTAGGGAGATGGTGATTGTAAAGAGGCACAAGAGGACTCTCTGGGTGATGGAAATATTTAATAACTTCTTTTGGGTGGTGGCTACTCCCTTATTGTATATAAGTCATTTTCATACCACTAGAAATTTTACCTACATAATCTCTAATAATCTTCATAAATTGACAGTCAATTAATAAATAAGGTTACAAATTAAATAATTTGATTCAACCTAGGTTATAAAGCTTCACTCCAAGCCTTCTTATTTTCACTATAAAATAATACTCATTCACTCCAAGGCTTCTTATTTTTACCATAACATAATATTTGTTCTCCTATTATATAAGATATTTACTGTAAATAAGTAATATAATTTAAAGTAGCCAAAGTCATAAGAAATATCAAATTAACGTTACTTACCCTGCTCATAGAATCAAAGCACTTTCTAACCAAAGATTCCGTATCATTAGGTCTATCTTGAACATTTATCCACTCTAACAAAGAAACATTGAAAAAGGGCAGATCACTGTCTTTAGTGTCTGCTGAAGTATCGTCCTGCTGGACAGTACTCTGACAAGACTCCCTACTTTCTTTGCTTCTTTCAGCATCTGGGGCTACATGTTCCACTGACATGTGAAATGAAGTTAACAAGGATTTGTTAGTTGTTGTAGGCCTCTCAGGAGAGAGCACCAGTTCAGCGGGTCTTTTCATTTCAGCCTTCTCTGCTTCATGTTCAAGTAAAGAATCCAGTCTTCCCAAACACTCCCTGTAATTGGGTGTGGTTAGACACTCCAACAGTGGAGGCTTGGCCATTACTGAAACCGCAGTTCCTAAACTTGAAATACAAAAGAGCTGTCAGTAAAACAGCAAGTCTGTGGGGATTAGCATGTTTGAATTAAATCAGATTTTGTTATTACACACACAAAAGGATCTAGTTTAGTGAAGAGAGATATAACACATCAAAGCATCACCCTAAAGTAAAGCTAAATAAATAAAGTTTCAAAATAGGAAATAAAACAAAAAAAGGAAAAAATATAAAGCTAACTAGATTATACTAGACAAGTGAACACCTGGCTTCTATCAAACCTTAAGGTATTACAAATTCGAATCTACAAAGAAGATTCATCATAGTAGTCCCTTGGCATACAGTCATGTGCTACATAACCACGTTTTGGTCAACAACAGACAGTATATATGATGGTCACTATAACAGCCATTATAATGGCAATACCATGCAGCCTAGGTGTGTAGCAAGCCATACCACCTAGACTTGTGTAAGTAAACTGTATGATGTTCACAAAATGACAAAATCACCTGATGATGCATTTCTCAGAATGTATCACTGTTGTTAAGCAACACATGATACAACCTTTTGTTTTTAAGTCAATCAAATATATTTGATATAATGAAGCACAGTTTAAAATGAACACTCCTAATAAAGATTAGGTTAACGCTTCCATTCATCACATCCTGAAAAGAGACAGATGCATGTTGTAAAAGGCATGGAGAAAATATGAAATCTTGATGATCTGACTTCCATAAAACCCTATGTAGCAGCTTTGACACAGGCTCCTCCATTAAACTGACATAGCTAATACAACTTCCCAAAAAATAATTACTTGAAAAGGTTATTATATAAACTTTAAAAAGATCTTTCTAGTCTTAATTATTATCTTTCCTGCCAAGATTTCTTTCACTGTCAACTTCAGGCCAAAATCTATCTAAATATTCATACCACAAAATAGAGAAACATGAATTAAAGAGGTTACCTAAAGAAAGAAAAGAAGAACAAAAAATGAAGCGGCAGGCAGAAAAAATTGAAAGAACGAAAGAACAAACAAAGGAAAGGAAGGTAGGAAGGAAAGGAAAGATGCTACTTGCCTCTAATTCAAGATCAAGTTAATAAAAAAACAAGACAACACAACAAAAACCAAAAAAACTGAACGCAAAATATCGAAAGTGTGGCATACACACACATGCACAATAAAGAGCTATATTCAGAACCAGTGTGTAATTAGATGTGTTTCTATGCAAAGAATTAAAAAGCCACCTAAATTAGAGCTAGAACATAATGGCTTTTTTTCCCCATCTTATCAAACCTGTATCAGGATGGCAATATTTTAAAAGAAACTTAAAGTTTTCCTTGGTGGTCCAATGTTTGCTAACTTTTCCATTTCAATTAGGTGTGTTATTTTTACATTTTGCATTTTCCTTATTGGTCAAAAAATAGGCAAAGATTCTCGGTTTTGTAAATGATTTCAAGAGTATTTTGAGCTTTTTTCATAATAAAACAACTCAAGAATAAGAAATGTGGGAGACAAAATACATGGTAAATAAAATTGACGATAATTTTCAAATTATAAAGTTATAAAAACTACAATCTATAAAGCACTATCATAAAAGGCTCAAAAATAAACCTCCGTAATAATAAATATATGGCCTATGAGAAACAAACTTACAGTAACTCAAACTACTGATAAATTTCAAAGCCATGTTAAACAAACATCTTATTATCCACTTTAATGGCAAACATACTGAGTAAGTTTTAACTTGATGTCTTCTATGGATTGCAGATAATTTGAATAAATACTTTCAAACTTGAAAAGTAGCTTTTGGTATGAATTTGAACAGTCCTCCAGGTTGGCCATGATTGCAGCCCAGCCTTGGTGTTGAAGATGTTCATCATGGACAAGACCTTCACAAAAAGAAGTTTCTTGGTAACTTCATACATTTCGTATATGGAAAAAGGGGAAAAAAGACTTTAAAAGGGGGCAATGGTTTGTGTGCACGTGTTTGCATATGTGTACATACATGTATGCATGATACATTCTAAGCACATTTTTTGAAGTATTTTTAATAGACTGTGCTAGCTTATCTTACTGTGCATACTTATAAAACCTAAAAATAACACAGGATATGAATACTAAGGTGTTTCTGAGCAGGTATCCTAAGAGGAAAGTCAACAGAAGAATTCGTTACCTCCGGAAAATAGAACAGTGGGGTTTCCTATGATTTGACTAATGACTAACATGTCCCATCTCAAATACCACTGTCCTCTAAAGAGTTATCTCAAGACTGACATCCCTATTAAAAACAATTTTTGCGGAAGGCAAACACTAAAGACTAAAATACATATCTACTTACAGATTAATTTAACACAATTTGTGACCTAATAAAATTCTTGAAAATATTTTATGTAAGCAGCAAAAATACCTTTAGAATGAACATTTGAAATTCAGTTGCAAAGAACAAATATAAAAATACTTATCTAGTATAAACCACTAGAACGCAATGTAGGAGATACATGAATAAAATAAGTCCTTTGGCATAAACAATTTTAGTCTGCTAGTAAATAAAAGAGACCATTCTAACTTTGTTACCTGCTTTAAGACAGACATAAAAGTTAAAAGACAGAAAAAAAGCCAAGGCTTTCTGAGGGTGAGAGCATTTAAGTACTGAAGTTTGAAGAGAATATGGACAAATAAGAATGGGAAAAGAAGCATTTCAAAAGGTTGGAGGGCTGGCCGGTTAACTCAGTTGGTTAGAGCACAGCCTTATAACACTAAGGTCATGGGTTTGGATCCCCATACCAGCCAGGCTTCACCCCCCATTGCCCCCCAAAATCAAAAGGTTGGAGCAGAATAAAATGGCAAAGGCAAGAAAATGTCAAATACTATTGGTTAAGAACAAATAGTTTGAAGGAAAAAGTGAGAGGAGAGAGGGCCAAATAACAAAAGACCCAGAAAATACTAAGGTAATACTGTAAGTAAGGAGTTGGACTTCACTCAAAAACAAAGACCTCCTGAAGAACACTTTAACATGGAAGAACAGGATCAAATATATGCTTTAAGAAGACTGATGATCTGGGAAAAGTTTATAAGGTGGAAGGGAACTAGGTATCTGAAAGAATGGATGTAAAATGATTATTTTTATGTTGTCACAAGCTAGTTGTAAAAAAGACTACTATAAATGCAGAAGTTATCTAGTTATCAAAATAAATAGGAACTAAGATAATCTCTGTGGGCTAAGGGATGTCAGTAAGGTGCTTGTGTCATATCATTAAAGACTACTCTGTTACACCGACTCTAAAATAGAGGGGAAAAAATACAAAACTATAAGCCACAAGAAAAGATGTTTGCATATTTTTAAAGACATACTCAGGTGACACCCTTGAAAGGGCCAGTAAAAAAAAAATGTGGGGTACGTTAAAGCAAGAATTACTTGTAGTACTTACAAAAAATATAGGGAGAAAATTCTTAAACACACAAAAGATAGAGAACATTAGAAATTAAAATATGATTCTAAATAAACACTTTAATTTCTGGAATTGTTAAAAACTATAAACATAGAATGGTTTAAAATATACATATTGGATGTGTGTGGGTATATATAAACAGATAAATATGAGGGTACTTCAAAAAGTTCGTGGAAATATTCATATTACCTTTCAATTCTATTTTTCCAGGAACTTTCTGAAGTATCCTCATGTACCAGAAATAGAGGCATAATATCCATAAGGCACAGAGATACCTATAATTTATGAAAACGCAACCCAATAGGAAACTAGACAAAGTACGTGAACAGGAGAATACCATAGATGCACAAAGAATAAATGGAAAACGTTCAACTTCAGTAATAACCCAAGAACTGAAAAACAAATTAATAAGGTCCCATTACTCTCACCTATCACAATGACAAAATTGAAGACAGAAAAATGTAGTCTTCAGGGTGGGGAAATATAGATACTTTCAAATTGGCTTAAGTGCAATTTGGAAACAATTATACAAACAAAATATATAATTTGACATAGCAATTGTGCTTCTAGGTATTTATCCTATGGAAATACTGTCACAGACAAACATAAACATAAATATTTAAGTATGTTGACTGCAGCACTGTTTAATAACAAAATAAAAAGATGATAACAGTTGGAGGACAACCTAAATAGTTATCCAGAGAGGGTTGTTTAATTTATATTTCCAAAATGGAGTACCTTGCAACAATGAAAAAGGAATAATATACAGTATGCTTACATTTATTTGGGGGGCTGAGGTGGGTTAGAAAATGTGAAACAGCAGGGACATGAGATAGAAACATCCCATGTGTATGCGTGTTTGTGTATATAAAAGTCTGGGAAAATGCATAACAAATATATGATCATTATTGGGATAAGGCGGGGGATGAAATGAAAAACAAAATCAACTTTTTCTATCTATATTTTGCTGAAGCGGTATAAACATACAAACAAAAACTATTATCACCCTCTGCTTTAAAAGACAGTATTGCTAATGAGCAAACTGAGCCCAAAAGAAGTATCTTTAGAGGTGAAAATATTAATGTTTGCTTTGTGGCAGCACAGTGACACGAAGAAAAAAGAGCACTGGCTTTGGGGAAAAGAGGTCCTTCGTTCTCACTGGCTATTTCACCTTGAAGAAATTACTTAACCTCACCCGTTCTTATTCTCTTATGTGTATAAGGAAAGGATGGTAGTTCCAGTTTTGAGATGATGAAGACATCTCTGCCTGCTCCTCCTTCCTGAAACCAACCAAATACAACAAGGAAAGCAAGAAACAAAGACTCCATATCTCAGTGAAAAGAGGAAATAACGATATTGCCCCTACCTCATACACATACAATATATGCAGTAAACCTGTGAATACAAAAATTGGATCATGTTGGATCAAATAGAGAGAGAGGGTACCTACTATTGCAGATCTTTAGGAAAACGGGGAGAAATGAATCCTCCTGGTGAAACTTGGGTGGGCTACCTGAACCTCTCTGGGTCTTATCTGAAACCCAAGAATAGCAGGAGAAGAAAACATAAAACCTAGCACTGATATGACACATTATATTCCAACAGGATTTACAACTGGAAAGAATGGTTTAATATGTTTTGTTAAATAGATCCCCATGTTTAAAAAGTCAGATATTTCCGATGTTAAAAATACAAAAAACTTCTTTAACAAAATTAAGAATAGATACATGCCAAGATTCAGGACCAGGACATGAACATTTTTAATTACATAAGAGAAAAAAAGAAGTAACAATGAGAAAGTGGTTGTTTGCAAAATAAATGCATAAAGGTCAATAATAGCCTTCCTATATATAAATAGAAATATAATGAAAGAAAAGATGCCACTTACAAATGGCAACTTTGATAAAAATAATTCAGTTTCTCCTATGTGAATCTATACAATTATTGAGAACAATATTTCCAAAATTTAAACCTGATATTAAAATTTACATGGAAAAATAAATCAGTACACAAAAACTAAGATATGCTAAATGTCATGAGGAAGGGAAGAGAAACATTTTTAATCACAACAAATTAGCAATAAAGTTTGCTACTAAAATGGAGAAATAAATCTATCAAGATATAGAACCACGTACACATTGGAATTTACTAGAGAATAAAGATAGTATTTTGAATGGCGAAAAAATATATTATTTAATAAGTGGTATCAATATAACTAGGTGGTGAGTTGAAAAAAATAATAGAAATATCACTCACACATTATACAAAAATTTGAAAGGAACGAATTATGAAAATAAATATATACAAGAAGTAGTGAAAAAAGTATGATCTTAATCTTGAAGCAAGGAACTCTTTTCTAAGCTTGTCACAAAATGTAGAAATGAAAAATACTTGATAAATTTAAAGATATATAAATTCCCATTTGAGAAATAATACATAGGCAAAATACAAATAAAAAATTGGGAAAAGATGTGCAAGAAACTTGATGAATAAAGGGCAATTTTCTTTCACATATAAGTTTTCTACAAAGCAGTCAGGAAAAATACAAAACACTTTACAAAAGAGAGAGAGAAAGGGCAGGCACAGACATATTAACAACAATAAGAAATACAATTGGGATTTTACAATAAGACACTGATCTACAGTTTGCACTGCCTTATGATAATGGAGAGGAAGAGAAATGCTGACGGAGGTTGGTAGAGTATCTGTAGAGGGCATTTCAGCAATAACTATCAAAATTAAAATTAATCTATCATTTGGCACAGTGTTTCCTCTTACAGGAATTCATGTTATCTATGTTTAAACAAATAAGGAATACCAAAAGTTTCTTTATTTCAACACTATAAAATGAAATGGAAACAACCTCAATGTCTATCAATAAATTTATATCCATACAATAAAACTTATGTAGCCGTTATTAAAAAAATTTTTTTCTTTTACGTAAGAATTTGAAAACATCAAGATACAGTATTAAATTTTATAAAGTTATACTCAAAGTGAATTTTCTATTTTTATAATCATATATAAGAAACCAATTACAGGTAACATATAGATCTAAATATGAAATATTAAAAAGAAAAGGGGGCTCTGGAAGATAACACACCTGATATACTTCAGGGCCTCTGCATTGGCTGTTCCCTTCATGACTTTAGGATAAGCAAAAAAGAAATCTTAAATAAGACCCAAGAGCAAGACTACTGAGAAATTTGATATTAAAATAAGGAATTTCTATTCATCCCAAGACACCATTAGTCAAGTGAAAAGGCAAGCCACAGAATAACATAAGATATTTTCAACATATATTAACCAACAAAGAGCATATATGAAGATTATATAAAAGGGGCTATAAAGCAATTAGAAAAGGACTGACAACCCAATAGAGAACAGTCAGAAAACCTGAAGAGTCATTTCACAAAAAAGGATATCCAAATGGCTCATAAATGTATGGAAATATGCTCAAGCTCATTAACTACCAAAGTAAGCAAATTAAACCACCATGGCTTACCACTATGCACCCACCAGAATAACTAAAATTAAAAGCACCAAGAAAACCAAGTATCAGTGACTTTGTTGAGCAAGTGAAACAGCCACATACTGTTGCTGGAAGTATGAATAGATATAACCACTTTCAAAACATTAGTGGTAGGTAAAGTTGAAGAGAGGCATAGCCTAGTTATGGACGCCACAGAAATGCAAATAAAAGTAAACCAATGTACAAGAATATTCACAGCAGCCTTAGTCAGAAGTAATTATCTGCATGTTATCATCTAGAAGAAAGTTGACCAAATCGTGTTTAAGCTTTTCCACTCTAAAATCCTGCAAT
>NW_007732749.1:106008-107255 GCF_000696425.1 Galeopterus variegatus
TTGTGTCCTTGAAGCAACAGTGTGAAAAACTGCAGGCATAAGAGACTCTTCAACTTTTATTTCCATGTCGTTTACTGTTGAAAATGTAGTTTTAGGAATAGCTGGTGGACAATCACTTAAGATCATTTCTTTGTTAAAAAGAAAAATTGGATTTGTGTCCTACATGAAAAAAAAAAAAGTCAGAACTAACTGAAATAAAAGTTTACAAATACTGAATATATACCCTGACCTCAGTATATGACATAGATAAACCTTGCTTTTGAACACTGAGTTCCCAGCTTCCTATCTGATGAGAAGGTGGAATGTCCTTGTATGAGAGGTCTCTTAGATACCTACCATCCTAGCCCTGTAGGTGCATACTCTTCCATCTGCAGCCATGCATTCTCCTCCACTGACCACCAGCACCTGGTGCTGAATAGCAATCTTGTATTTGCTTTGAATGGCGTGCTTAAGATCTGCCACACTTTCGGAAAAAAAAAGACAAAATCAGTTATTTACACTTGCCCAATGACTTTATTATCAAAGTAGCACTATGTAAAAATGCCTAACAGGTTAATGACCTTCACTCTAAACTTTCCCCCCAAAAGAAGGTATAAGCTTTCTATTTCCTAACTAGATTCCATAATCAACTGGCTGATCACAGGTGAATAAATCACCCATTGTGTCACATCTAAAAGTGAGTCAGTGAAACACAGGCAGTAGACATATTTATTTTTGTGTTTTCTATATAATGTAGAAAAGGAACATGCTCAAATTGGCACAGGATTTGTATTAAAATCTCCACATCACATTATATAAATTACATTAAGTTTAAACCATGTGAAAATTCCTTCTCTTGTCTTTCCAAAAATCATTCCTTTAAAGGTAAAACTGAATTTAATGAAAGCAAATGAATGAAAATTATTCCATAATTCCATTTTTAAAACAAAGATTATTGATTCCACTAATTATATATAATAATTTGTGTCAGCTTTATTTGACATTGCTATTAAGTCTTTGCTATTATGGTCATTATAAAAATATAAGCAGGTTTGAAAGTAATATTTACTACTATTATTTCCTTCCACTTAGGCCTCAAAATATATCCTCCTTCCCTGGAGAGCTCTGTGTACTTTTCACAAATATAGTAGGGTATTCATTAGTCAAATATTTGAAACCCCAGCATAGCTGGAGAATTATTAGACATATGAGCACCATTAATCTGGCTAAAATATTAAATTTATTTTATTCTCTCATTAAGAAAACAA
>NW_007732749.1:107978-109740 GCF_000696425.1 Galeopterus variegatus
AATACCAATTGCTTACAGGTACTTAAAACAATAGCTTCAATTTGAAATCAGTTTGTTTATTTATGTAATGTATTGGGATAAAAGATTTAAGACATGCCGTATTGCTACTCTTTACCAGTGGAATAGTTTTCTCAAAATCAAATATTTTTTTAAGTTTTTGCATGCACGCAAAATGCAAAACTAAAGATAATAAATAAAATACAGCTCATGTTTGCACTGTAAGTTCAGTGTCAAATGTTAGAGTAGTTCCGGTGTTGACCAGAAACACATATAACTTCATGATGATTTCTCTGGATACTGTGAGCTTATTATACCTCACCCTCTGATGTGGTTACTAAAAGATAAAAGAAACAAAAAAAGTGATCAACTTTACAAACACAACTACAAGTGCCAATACCTTCATTATTATTAAGACACAGCACAGTCATACCATATAAATAACAACAACAACAACAAAAAGGGTTCTAATGTCTAAGATGGCTAACTGAACAATCTGGTAAACTTGATGCTTGAAAAAAATAAACAGTAATGAGATTAGTAAAAAGAAAAGCATAACGATGCTTTCAAAAAAATAATAATATTGAGATTAACTGTCCTACCATAAAAAAATATACGTTTTCAGAAAGAAAGAGGCCAGCAGTTTGAACTAACGTTGATATGTGTATATTTCACACTGTTTTTTACATTAAGAATAAAATATTCGGTCAAACATCTTCTTACCCCCAAAAGTTCTTCCTTACGACAAAATATAGATGTCTTAAGATTAAACTTACCAGTAGCAAATAATAGTAGCCAATACTTAAAAGTTAGGGGAAATGAGTCCCAATCCTTTTCACCAGCTGCCTCTTATCGGTGCTTCACCTCCATACTAAGCTAGAAATGCTCTGTAAGAAACTCTGGCCCTAATAGTTATATCACCTTGTGCAATAGTAGGAAGTGCACAGGTCTGGAAATTAGAACATTTTAAACAACTCTGCCATTACCTTTTCCAACCTGAGACTTCATCTATAAAATAAAGCTTCCTCATCTATAAAACAAGGACATATATATTTCAAATGCATTAGATCAAAAACTCTTATAAAGGTAGGAACTGTGACTTACCATCAGGCACTGTGAAAAGGATGACCACTTTTCTTAAAAAGCAGATTAAAACTGGCTTATGTTTGCTTTGCTTGATATTGGCAACTGAATGGCATTGATGGTTAAACTCATAGAACTAGAAAAGAAAAATTTCTGAATTATTAGAGAGAAACAATTCATTACATAACAACATATGGTTGTTGTTCTCTTCTTCCTTTCAAAACCACCATTTTTAAGAGTAGTCACTACTCAATCTTTCTCCCTACTTGCACATTCACAGAAACCACAACCATATGACCTCAACCTACATCACGCCATTAAAAGACATCAAACAAAAGTCAGCAATGAGGGGCTGGCTGGTTAGCTTAGTCAGGTAGAGCATGTGTTGTATAACACCGAGGTCAAGGGTTCGGATCCCTTACCAGCCAGCCAACAAAAAACAAACAAAATAACAAAAGAAAGTCTGCAAAGCTGCAGCCATTTCTCACTCCTTAAAATATAATGGTAAAGAAGAGCCCAGGCTGTGGAGTCAGACAGACAGCCTAAGTTAGGGATTAGCCCCATTACTTGCAATGATATAATCTTGGGCAAGTAACTTAACTACTTCAGTTGCTTCTTTTCTAAATAGGAATAAAAATGGTACCTGTAGCAGATAATCTCTAAGATAGCACCAATTATCTGT
>NW_007732749.1:110214-115946 GCF_000696425.1 Galeopterus variegatus
CCCCCCCCACACCATGTGTAGACAGGGCCTGTGACCTTCTTTCAAAAAATAAAATATGGCAAAAGTGATGAGATGTCATGTCCATAATTGTTACTCAAGATTGCAACTTCCATCCGTCCAGCTGACTCTCTCCCTTGAGAGCTTTTATGAAGTAAGCTGCTGTATGGGAAGGTCCACTTAGTAAGAAACTGAAGGTGGCCTCTGGCCAACAGCCAACAAGAAGCTGAGTATCTCAGTCTGACGACTCTCAAGGAACTGAACCTTGAAGTGATCCTTTCCCAGTTGAGCCTCAGACAAGACCCCAGTCCTGGCGAACACCTCGACTGCAGCACTGTGAGACCCTGAAGCAGAGGACCCAGCCAAGCCATGCCCAGAATCTGTGAAATATTTAGGTTGCTTCTAATAGCAATTTCTTACTCAGCAATAGATATTAATACAGCACAACCACATTATAGGGTTGTTATGAGGATGCAAAAGAAAAAATTTCATGTAGTAGCATGGTGTCCGGCAGATAACGAACCAACTCTCCAATGTTTGCCTGGGATCTCAGCCTTCCTTACTCTCCTTTGTATGGTAAAGCTAATCTATACTCACAGCTGCAGCCACCACCACTGTTGACTGCTCACTCCCAAACCTAGCCCAGATCTCTCCTAAATTATTCATCCAACCCCTCTCAAACTCAACAAATCCAAATTAATTTCCTATACACATTTCTTTTTTTTTTTTAAAGATGACCGGTAAGGGGATCTCAACCCTTGACTTGGTGTTGTCAGCACCATGCTCAGCCAGTGAGCTAACTGGCCATCCCTATATAGGATCCGAACCTGGGGCCTTGGTGTTATCAGCACCACACTCTCCCGAATGAGCCACGGGCCAGCCCGCATTTCTTCAATATTATTGTTTCTAGAACAAAACTCCTTATCTTCTCGGCCTCCTAAGCCTTCTTGCTTTTCATTTTTCATTTCTTTCTTTGTTGATGGAATCTACATTCACCCGACCTCTCATGTCCTCTCCTAGGTCTTTTGTCCTCCTAATAGACACATAAACATCAGCAAATCTGTCTGGTTAATTCTAACACAAATATTTCTTGACTATCTATCCCTATTCCCATTGCTATGCCTTAAATCAGACTCTCCTTGTCCCTCCGCTAGATTTTTACAAAAGCTTCTCAGCATACTCTATGTCTCCTCAATCCCTAGTCCATCATCATCCACACCGCCTTCAAAGGGCTCATTCTGAAAGCTAGGCTGATCAAGTTTTTCTATTGCTTAAAACTCATAACTATGATTTTTACTGCAGCAGCTACCATTTTGTGAGCATTTGCTATATCCCAGTAAACTACTCTAAATGCTTTATTAAATGAAATGCTTTCATTTGTTCCTCACGAAAATCCTTTAAAGTAGATACTATTGTCATCCTCATTTTGTAGGTAAGGAAACTAAGACTTAAGGAGTTAAGTAATGCCATAGGTTAGGGAACGATGATTCAACTCCAACCAGTCCAACTCTGTCATCTCATGCCTTTAACCACTACGATAAGATCCAAGACAACAAATGTAATATTGCCTCTCCCTCTCCGCTGCAACTTCCTACCCCATCCTTCTGCTACTCCATAACTTTTCACTCCCAAATACCACATTGCTTAAATTCCCGTTACAAAATGAGCTGTTGAAGTCTCTGGGCTTTCATCGGGGCATTTTGTTCCCTGCTAAGAATTCTCCTTCCCCACTGCCTGCTATAATCGCCGCCTTCCTCCTGCCCTAATCTCATACATGTTTTCTTTCACAGACTCAGTCACACAGAATCAATCATCTCATTAGCTGTGCTATGTACTATATATGTGCTTTTTTGCTTGCATACATTGTCATGTTTCTTTTCATATTTCTCACCTAAATTAAATAACAAGCTTCTTTAAAGCAAGGACTAAGCATTCTGGGAACTAGCTCTGTAATAATTTCTAAATAAAATCAATGAATAATCCTACTCTGGCACAGGATTATCCTACATCCCTGTGAAGATTCCTAGGACATCACATGCTTGACATCTACCACAGGATTTCTTCAGCTTGTTATTTAAGGAAAATCCCTAGATTTTCCAACATTACCATCTCCATGACAATAGTAAGGCTCCAGTTCATCCATCACCTCCTTACCCTCCCCACCATTACCATTTATGGGTGGTGCAGATACTTCACAAATGCAGCCCCCAGGGTTCAGCCCAACTACTTAATTAACACAGACTAACACATATTTCCTGTGATACTACAGACTAGTACCAAATCTTTTAATGAATGAGGGAAAGTCACTAGGAAGCCAACAGATTAAAGTGACAAGCGAGTAGCCGATGAATGCGGCCGCCAAGTAACAAAGCTGGGTTCCTGAGTAACAATGAGCAAGGTCCCCAGCCAACTCCTGTAGGGTACTGCGTGCTAGAGAGAAAAGTTAAATCACTAGAATTTTGAAGATTTCATGACATATTATTATAAAGTCAATCCTCACTCATAAAATTACTTTTCCTTCACTTAATAAGCATTTTTCCATATGACTGCAAATGCTGCATAATCATCACTATTAATGGCTACAAAGCATCCAACTTGTAAATACACCAAAATTTTTTCACTTCCTATCTACCAATGTCTTTATTTTTTTAATCTCACAGGCATACATCTTTTTCTTGTGTTTAGAATTATTTCCATAAGATAAATTCCTAGAAGTAAAATTGCTGGATCAAAACACTCAAATATTTTAAGGCTATTAGAGTACGCAACAAAATTGCTTCTTTTACCAATTTATACTCTTGAGGCAACATACTCAGTCAATAAGGTCACTATATTGTTTCCAGTATCATATTTTTAAATGCTTAGCAATAATATTTCACTATTTTATACTTAACATATCATCTTTGATTATTCATAGATTATCTACTATATACCAGGAACTATGCTAGACATGGAATATAGCAGTGAACAAGATAAACATAGCCCCTGGACTACTATGAACCTTAATTACCAGAAAAAAACAATAACCCCATCTTATAGGGTTAGCTTAAAGATTAAGCAGAACAATATATCTATACATATAAAACACCAATGCAATGCACAAAGACAAGCTTTCAGTAACTGTACTCAACAAACAGATTTTGTACACAGAAGTGTTAGGCATTGAAGATATAAAAATGATGGGGAAAACAGGCAATATCTATGGCCAGGCAAAGTAGGCTTAATTATCCAATATTGTCTAAAAAATATGCAGAGAGTAAAAGGGAAATATGAAAGGCACTTAACAAGATTGCAGTCAGAGGATCCAGGCCTAGAAAAAGCATGCCGTTATGGGAGATGATGAGAGGAAGCTAGAGAGATAAGCAGGGAATCAGAGGACTGTGTTCAATAAAGATTTTCTGAATGAACAAGTGAATGTATGCCAAATCCAAAAGCACAGGCTGGGTCTTTATCTTACAGTTAACAGGAGCCATTTTGTTTTCTGAAAGATTAGGTAGCTAAAGTATGGTGACTAGAATGGAAAGAATATTCATCAATTAATTTATTGATCCAAATCCAACAAACATTTACTGACCTTATGTATCAGGACTGAGTATTCCATGAACAAAACAGACGTGATCTTTGCTCTCATGGAATTCATACTCTTGAAGGAGAAAGGTCATCAAACAAGAACAAAGCAAACATGACACAAATTGTGATAAATGCAATGAAAGAGGAATAGGTAGGAAGAAGGACCTAATTTAGATTTAGGTGATCAAAGGAGGCTTCTGTATGGGTTGCACTTAAATGTGATCACTGGGACGAGAAAAGGCCCGTACTGAAAAGAGGTAAAGCAGTACAAAGAGACACATGATTTTTGTAAAGCACTAAACATAAAATCTTTTCTAAGTAATAATCACTGCATCAAGTTTTTTTCCTTTCTTTTGTTTCTTTTAAAATATCATTTATCTTTTTCACACTTAAAGAAAAAATGCAATAAGACAAAGAACATGGTCTTCCATTTGCTTTATCATTTGTGCCAGTGCATGTGCTCTCTACGTGCACAGACCCAGAGATATATACTTCTTTCTGAACTACTTGAGAGTAATTTGCAAACAGAATGTCCCTTTATCCATAAATAATTCAGAGTGTGTATTCCCTAACAGCAAGGATTTTCTCATACCTAACCAAAGTACATTTATCAAATTGTGAAATTTAACACTGATGCACTATGATCACCTAATCCACAGTTCATATTCAAATTAATGCCTTAATAATATCCCTTATAGTTCTCCTCCCCCAATTCAGGATCCATTTCAGGATCACATAGTTCATTTAGTTGTAATATCTATTCAATCTCAAACAGTTCATCACCCTTCTTTTTCTCTTCACGACCTATGGCTCATACTGCTCTCATTCTATCAGAGGCTATAGAAATCATTAAAAAATAAGGATGACCTCAGTTAAATTCCCCCATTCCATGATACTTACATGAGGGAAATTTTGATAAGCTATAGCAAGCTATGTGCCTTTTAACAAACACCAATCTCTTCATCTGGTGCTCACACTAAGAAACAGCTCAGCCTGAGAAACTACAGTCATTAACAATGCTGGCCAGAAAAGATGACAGAACTAAACTTCTTTGAGAATTAGTTTGTATGTACACTTCATAAAGAATTTAAACAATTTCAAGGGTAGTTTTCATTGCAGTGACTCTAGAACCTACATTAAAAATCGACTCCATTATGTAGGCACACTTGCTACTACCATTTGTCATTTAGCTCATTTCTAATAGCTTCTAAGTGATGTTAATGACAATATCATTTTGAGAAACAACTCCTGACCTACCCTGATATGACATCCCGTGTTTTCATCCATCGTTTACAGCTGTGAGACTGGCAGCTTAATCAGAAGTCCCCTTTTGAATCTTCAATCTCTGCATCCTCATTAACTGCCTATTACCAAAGCCCTACCCACAAACAGCAGAGAAAAACCTGACAAACAGCAGAGAAAAACCTGACTAGTAAGATCGAGCAACATTTCCCATGGGTCTACCGGCACTGGCAAGTCTGAGCAAAAATGTAAGATTCCTACATTTAATGTCCACAAATGCTCTTGTGTATTCAACTCAGAAGCTGCCATTTCTCCTGTTGATTAATGTATTTTGTTTCTACCAAGGAAGTTGTGGAATCCGCGTGTACTCCCCATCCCAAAACTATCAGTGGGGCTGTGGGGACGGAGTCATTCCCACGAGTAACTTTCTACCGATCCTCGCACTCTGAGGTCGGGACAAAGACATCATCTCTCTGTTCTTCCCACTCTGTGCATTTCATTTGGCATCGGCCCAACTCCGTTCTCTGGTTTCTCGGCTCCAACACATCATTAGGGCTGAGTCCTGGCAGCGGTGACCATGAGGGGAGGTGGTCTCCTGTGGGTTCCGGAGTCTCTCGCCCTCAACCACTCCCCGCAACTCGGCCGCGTGTTCCCCGGGGGCGCGCACAGGCAAGGAGCCCGGGGGCCCAGGCCGAGAAAGCGACAGGCAGCCCACACCTCCCGCAGCCTGGTGGGTCATAGACTCGAGTGGCTTTTACCTCCACAGGGGCTGTCGCGTTGGGAAGACAGCCGCTGGGCAACACCTGCAGTGTCCGACGCTCCAGGGTCCCGGCGGTGGCTACCAACTGCCCACGTGGCACCTCCAACCGACACGACCTCCCTCGCGGCACCGCCAGCCGACACGACCTCCCTCGTGGCACCGC
>NW_007732749.1:116945-118352 GCF_000696425.1 Galeopterus variegatus
CTCCCACGCGGCACCGCCAACCGACACGACCTCCCTCGCGGCACCGCCAAACACAGGACCTCCCACGGGGCACCGCCAGCCGACACGACCGCCCTCTCGGCACCGCCAACCACAGGACCTCCCACGCGGCACGGCCAACTGACACGACCTCCCTCGCGGCACTGCCAACCGACAAAACCGCCCATCCGGCACCACCAACCAACACGACCTCCGGCATCCCAGGTGCCCGCCCACCGTGGCCCCCAAACTCCAGGCAGGAGGGAGGGTTCGGGGCGTGCAGGGACGCGATCAGGCCCCTCGGCTCTTTCTCTTTAGAGACTTTCTCTTTGTAGTTAGTTTCTGATGTTTAAACATGATGCTCCTTTGTGTAAAATCTTTGGGTTTATCTCGATTGAGTCTTGTTCAGCTTTTTGAATCTGTACGTTTGTGTCTTTCACCAAATTTGGGAAATGTTTAGTCATTTTCAAACACTTTTAGCCCCATTATTTTTCTCCTCTCATTCTAAGACTCTGATGATACAATGTTGGAGTTATTCACTGTCCTACAGATTGTGAAGTTCTGGTCAGCCCGGTTGTTTTTCAGTCTATATTCATACTTTTGTTCTCACTGAATAAATTCTAGTGATCTCTCAACTTTACTGGTTCTATCCTTTGTCATGTCCACTCTACTATTGAGTCCATCCAGTAAGGTTTTTATTTCTGTTATATTTTTCAGTTCTTTCATTTCCATTTGGATCTTCTTCTTCTTCTTTGACTGAGATTTTGTAATGGCTGCTTTGAAGTCCTTGGTTAGATAATTACAACATCTGATTCCTCTTGACGTTGACATCAGTTGATGGTTTTTACTTATTCAAGTGGTGATTTTCTAGGTTCTTACTATGATGAGTGATATTTTTATTNGTTTTTACTTATTCAAGTGGTGATTTTCTAGGTTCTTACTATGATGAGTGATATTTTTATTGTATCTTGTACATTTAGGTTATATTAGGAGATTCTAAGTCTAATTTAAATCTTTTATTTTAGCAGGCAGTCATCCTGTTTTGGTCTAATTTTGTGGGCTGTGGTCCCAATAACAGTTTAATTTGCAGAGCCTCTTTGGTGGTGTTTTGGTCTGCTTCGTTTTCTGGTCCACTAGGACTCTCACTTGCCCTTCGTGACATTGACTGATAGAGCAGAAGGGGCTGCCCCAGGCCAGAATGCCTGTTGTCTTGCCACGGCAGAAGGGAGTGTTAGGCCCTTGAGTTGCTTGCTGGGCTAGGTGCTTGCTGTGGTGGATCCCCTCTCCCAGTACCCCCTACTGACTCTGGACTTGGATGGGGAGTCTCAGGCCCATGGGAACAAAGAGGCTTCCTGGGCCAGGCCACTTCTTTGGTGGAGATCTTCTTGCAGATGATGCCATACTGAACCA
>NW_007732749.1:118779-121170 GCF_000696425.1 Galeopterus variegatus
TTCCTGGGCCAGGCCACTTCTTTGGTGGAGATCTTCTTGCAGATGATGCCATACTGAACCATTATCTCTCAGTGAGAGAAGAAAGTGTCAGGCCTGTCAAGGCAGGACAGCCCTTCCCCTGGCCACTTACATTAGCCAGGCTCACAATGGATTACACTTGTCAGTGCTGCTGGGCTTGCCTAGTTTTGCCTGGTTTTGTTGGAGGGATTCCCATTTGATTCAGAGGAGAAACAAAACTACCTGAGCTGTCTCTTCTGTTCCTAGGGCTGCTTCTATTTGGAGTGGGGTCAGAAGGCATAACGTACCCTTCAGCTGTGCTGTTCCTCCAGTTCTGAGATCACCAGTTCTCCTTCTTACTGCTTTTCAGAATTCCCCTTTGGTTGCCCATTGCATTATATCCAGGATTTGTAGTTGTACTTAGCTGGGAGGAGCAGAGAGAAATTAAGTCTGTGCCATCTTGTCTGGGCTGGAAGTCCTAAGCTAACCAAAAGCACGATTTTTATAACTTAGAGTGGGTTATGCTTCAAAATCAGGCGACTTTATATATGTGCATCTGTTTCTGGACTCTGTGATGTTTCATGACTGTTTTCATTAAGCAAGTTTGCCTCCCATCTTCATCAGTATAAGTTATACCTCTGCTCACTGCCCATAAAAAAAAAGTTAGTTTATTTTTGCTGCTGCTTATCTATATTCACCTGATATGTTCTTGAACAAATTAATTTATCTTCTGGTTCATTTTTTTCCCATGTGGAAAAATCAGGAGATTAATTGAAAATCTGTCTCTGAAATCTGTTACTGAATAAACCACTGACGACATGAAAAATGCAAACTAGCAAATGAAGGAGATAGTTTGGCAACGACTCTCATGAGATTTTGAACCAGAGATTTCTGCAAGTTCATCAAATCAATAAATGCTTACTCAGAATACCTCACCATGTGGCTTTAGGCTTGACCATTCAGTCAATTTCCCATTTTGTAATTCAACTTCTTTTTTTTATGATTCTTCCAGTTTTCTTTGACTGTGTTTTGTAAGCCCTATTCTGGCATTATGTTGGAAGCAAGAATTGAGACTGTGCTATCTGTGCTTGAAATATAGTTACAGACATAAGATCAATACATGTATAAATATAATTATCCAAAACATATTATTGGAATAAAATTATGGTCAAATATGTGAATGAAAGCTTGCTAGACTATACGCTCTATGAGGGCAAAGACTGGATTGATTTTTATGTATCATTTTACCCCTAGTGCCAAAAGCAGAGGATCAATGAATATTCATTAAATTAATAATGGGTAGTACAAGTACAATCTTAAAATTTACATTTGTTATGGCATGAGTTCCAGTCAATAAGAAAGTACAGCTAACCAATCAGAGTGGATGCTGCCTGGTGTGCTGTGCCAGTGTGTGCCATCACTCATGAGGCATGGCTACAGATCCTGGGGAGGGAGAGATTGTTGGGTGGCTAGAGAAGGTGGAGGTGAAGGAGAAGGAGGGTATTTAACTAGGGGAAATAATTTGAATAACAGCACAGAGGTGAGAATTCTGGAGAATAGTAAGCAGAAGAATTTGATTTAATTGGAGATGAGGAGTTTTTTACAGGAAGCCTGGAGTTCAGACATTGCAGGGTCTGATATTTTAATGTTCTTTTTGTGCTTTTTTGGTACTCTTTATTTTGTACTATCATCTGCAGTTGCTTTTTTTGTGGCTTCAAAACAATAACAACGATAAAACCAAAATTTCTGAATATGTTTTTGTCATCTCCCTTTTCATTACTATTAAGTTAATTCGACTTAAATTTTAGAGTTTAGTTTAAAAAACCAAACAAATCAGCAACCTTTAACAAATAGCATTTAAAATGTCTTAACAGCTCAAAATGAATAAAGTACTTCATTTATTACAGCAATACTTGAATGTTTGCATAAAATCAAATGAAACATTACCGATATTAAAATAATGAAAGAAATAAAGAAAATGGTATATTTTGACCATGTTATCCTTGGAGCCTGAAAGAACTATTATGCTTATTGCTGCAGAAATAGACACAGACACATTTTATTTGATTTGAACATTGGGATTCATTGGACACTGGGTATACTGACAAAGAAAGCCAATAATGAGTTATCGGAATGCCACTCTGACTTAAGAAACACACAGAAAGAGATTTCAGGATTGCACTATTGTGTATTCTCTCACAAAATAGCACAAATGCTTCTTTCTAGGAAAATAAAAAGATAAAGAGATGCCTCTATATGATGAAAATGCAAATATGGTATTTTATTGTAGTAATACAAATTTCTCTCTTCCCCTTATATTGGCAAAATTTGACCTACCACCAAAATGACACAAAGCATTTGCCTTAACAATTGATTTTACGCCTTTAAAATGTT
>NW_007732749.1:122114-122799 GCF_000696425.1 Galeopterus variegatus
ACAATTGAAAAAGAAGATTCACATGTCCATATTGTTCCCAACATACCATAAAGTTTTCCAAAAATTGAATCAAATGTCAGTTTTTAAAGTTAGATTTACGCTAATTAAAATTAAATTAAATAAAACATTCCCATTGGTTGCATTGCTGAGTAGTAACCCACGGTATGAATGGCCCACAGTTTGTCCATTCACCCACTGAAGGATGCTTGAGCTGTTTCCAGTTTTTGGCAATTGTAATAGAGCTGCTATAAATATTTATAAATATACATATCGGTTTTTATGTGAACATAATATTTCATTCCTCTAGAGTAAAAGTAAAAGAGTGGGAACGCTGAGTCATATGGTAAGTCTGTGTTTAACTTTGTAAATAACTGCCAAACAGTGTTTGAGCGACTGCACGCTACTTTACAATCCCACCTGCAATATGTGAGAGTTCTGGGTGGTCTATATTCTCTCCAGCCCTTGGTATGGTAAGTAACATTTATTTTAGCCATTCTAATATGTGTGGTATGGTGCATTTCCCCACAGCTAGTGATGCTGGACATCGTTTCATGTATCTAATTGCTTTCCAGGCATCTTTCTTGGTTATGTATCTGTTCAAGTATCTATACATGTTGCAGAATTGATAACCTGTATCTCTGTGAGAATCAACTTTATCAACCAAAGTGCAATGTTTTTGTAGAGG
>NW_007732749.1:124752-125604 GCF_000696425.1 Galeopterus variegatus
ATCATATGGTAAGACTATATTTAACTTTGTAAGAAATTGCCAAATGGTCTTCAAAGTGGCTGTACCATGTTTTATTTCCAGCAGCAATGAATGAGAGTTCCTGTTGCTTTGATCTTCTCCAGCAATTGGCATTGTCAGGTTTTTTTTGGATTTTAGTGAGGAGCCCTAATCCAATGTGACTGGTGTCCTTATAAGAAGAGGAAAAGACACCAGGGATGTGTCTGTGTGCATATGCACACCGAGAAGAGACCACATGAGGTTATAGCAAGAAGGCAGCCGTCTACAAACCAAGAAGAAAGACCTTAGGAGAAACCAAACCTGCTGACACTTTGATCTTGGACTTTCAGCCTCCAGAACTGTGCAAAAGTTAATTTCTGTTATTTAAGCCACCCAGTCTGTGGTATTTTGTTATGCCAGCCCTAGCAAACTAACACACAAGGTTTCACAGTTTTTCTCCTATGTTTTCTTTATGAAGTTTTGTACCTTTGCATTTTATATGAAGGTCTATGATCCCTTTTGATGGTATGTAAGGTCTGTGATGGTGTGTGAATTCTTGTGATGGATGTGAGATCTATGGCTAGATTCCTTTTCTTTTTGCATATGAATGAGGAATTGTTCCAACACCAATTATTAAAAAGACTGTTTTTTTCCACTGAATTGCTTTTGCACTTTAGTCAAAGATCAGTTGGCTATATTTGTGTGAGGTTGTTTTTATTTAACTATTTAGATAAGTGAATGTGAATTCATATTTAAAACTAAGTAATACCTGCAAATATGGCAATGATTTACTTGACTCAGTATTACCTATAAAGCTATAAACTGATCTGTACTACTCATTAAATAATTTATTTC
>NW_007732750.1:0-409 GCF_000696425.1 Galeopterus variegatus
CTTCTGTCAAAGAGCAGAGGAGAGGATAGACAGGGAAGGTGATGGATTAGGGACAGAGGAAGTCCTTACCACAGTGGACCATAAAGTGACCCACCCACACCGCCTGGTTCTCTGGAACGCAGGGAGGACTCTGGGCCTGAGCTCAGTACGCCTGGACCTCCCTCTCAAGAGGAGGAGAGACGTCAGGTTGGGGGGGAGTCCAAGATGATAGGGGCTTTTGTTCCACTCCTTGTTGGGACTCTGGGAGTGGACCCCCTTGAAGGGTGCCTCCTCCACTGTCGTGGAGTTGCTGGAATGCCAGCTCCACTAGTGTGGGATCTTTGTTTTGGTCCCTGATCCCAAGCATCTAAAACAGTGTGTGGGACATAGTAGGTGCTCAATAAATATTTCTGGGGTGACCACATCAGAG
>NW_007732750.1:3127-6431 GCF_000696425.1 Galeopterus variegatus
CCATTTTTGTCACTGGGTGGACGGTAGGCTCGTTGACCCATTAATCTCACTCTGGAGCTCAGAGGCTGAAGAAACCAAATCAGGGAGGTGTGGCCCAATGACATGGGACATCTTGGCTGGCTGGGGTTTTACTCTCCCTGTGTGCATGGTTTCTGGTGCAAAAGGAAAATTTGAAAGTTTGTCTTCCTTCAAACACAGTCCACTCCCAACAGTTAACTTCGGGAAGAACAAAGCAGTACAGTAGCTTTAATGGGAGCTCACTTCACAGGCAGGTTATGAAACTGAGAATCTACGGATGGCATTTGGAAGCTTAAGTAGGCTTTTCCTGGAGGGTATGTAGACCAGATGTTTCTCAGGTGAGACCAGCCTAACATGAGTATTAGTGATGCTCAGCAGTGTCTTTGGCTCGTGCCCTACCAACTGAAACACCAGAACCCCAGATCTACAAGTTATCTCCTCCCTGGAGAGCAGAGTCCCTGGGGTGGCTCCATGCTGCTCCTGCAAGCACGTGACAGCATTCTCTGGGAACACACCATCTCTGCTCATTTGCACCCAGTTACTATGTCTACTAAGGTCTCCCCTCCTGGTCATCCCTCATGAGGTCCTCCTCCTCCTCTGCACTGAGGCCGTCCTAATGCCTGCCCCTTCTCTACTGCATTATTCACAAAGGGAACTTTCTCCCTCATGGGACTAAAATTCTATTATTAGGACCTGAAATGGGACAGCCATGTCGACCATTTCATTCAGCCCCTCTGGCGAGTCTCCCCTTTGTGTGATCTCAGCCTTTGAGTTAGTAAGATCTTCCCTCATAAGAAAAAGTTACTTAGAGAGAAGATGGGGGTGATGTTTGCCATCCCCTTGCTGGAGTTTTATGTCCATACATAATGAAGGACGTACATGGAGGACAGCTACTGTGATTGCTCTTTACGGGGACATTTTGGTGCCACGATCATCAATAAGACCAGGCCAAGGCCTGATGCGATTGCCTAAGCCAGAACGTTTACTTTTTCCATTTGGCCATTTATCTCTGGTGTCATTATGGTGAAGAGAGCATCTGCTTCGGAAGCCTTCCGGGTAGCACGGTTGATTAAAAGGAAAACACAAAGGTGGGGTTTAGGATTGTTCCACCGCCTCAGATGGCCTGATTTGCCCACAGCATCTTATTCACAGTCTCTGTTGTTTTAGGTAGCAGTGGAAGAGGCCAAAACCAGCAGGCATTTTTTTTTTTCCTTTTTGTCTTTTTTTCGTGACCGGTAACGCCTTTTTGTCTTTTTGTCGTGACAGGTAACGGGATCGCAACCCTCGGTGTCACGCCTGCACTGAGCTCAGCCAGTGAGCAGACCGGTCTCTATATGGGATCCGAACCCTCGGTGGGAGCGCTGCCGCACTCCCAAGCGCTGCACTCAACCAAGTGCGCCACTGGGCCGGCCCCACAGCAGGCATTTTCTAATACTCCTTTATTATGGTAGAAATTACCCCAGGGTGGCCCCAGCCTAACCAATGCAGTATAAAATTCCAGAGATTCCAAAGGAACAAAATCACATACACACAGAGCTGCAGTGACCCAGATTCACTGGAGCATCTCCATATCCAGAAAATAACCCTAACCCTAACAAGGGGAGGGCGAGTCAACCAACATTTCTGTACCTAGTGCTGGGCTGGGAGCATTACTGAATTACATTCATGCCTTTCTTATGCGGTGGATTTTATGACCTCTCCTGTGGAGCTGAAGACCTCCAGGCTCCCACCTGTGACAAGCTAGACAGGCTTGTCTTTTTTATTTATTTATTTATTTTTATTGTAACATAGTCGATTGTACATACCTGTGGAGTACAGCATTGAATATCAATACCTGTGTGCAAATATGTGATATTCAAATCAGGACAATTAGTATATTCAACATTATACAATGTTATCTTTTTTGTGGTCCTTTAACAATTCTTTCCTTATCCCCTTCCCTCTCCCCTTTTCCTACCTCTGGTAACCTCAGTTCTATTCTCTTCTTTTGAAAATTCAGCGTGTTATTGTTTTTCTTTTTTTCTTTTATTTATTTATTTATGTTCTGGCACCAGGGACTGCACGCTTTCATCAAGTTACCCCACAGACAGTCAGAGGTGTGAGCTTCCTTTACCAAGGTTTGATACCGTTCCAGGGTCCTGGGAAGGGGTGGGGTAGCCTCAGGTAAAATTGTGAAATGAGTGAGGTTTGTATTTGACTCCTTAGAGCAACCTTCTTCCCACTCCTTCTCCCCACTCCAGCAAGTGCCTTTCCTGAGCTTCTCTGCCCCTCTTCTAACCCCTGGGGCGACCATCAGCTAATCCCTGAAAGCCAAGAGGGCTAAGGGTGCTATCTTTTCTGGAGGACACTCAAAGAACAAAAAAGGCTCAAATCTCAAATCATAGAATTTCAGGCTCCAAGAGAGGCAAAGTCTACATACCCCTTAAATCACATTCTTAGCCCCACTCCTTCTCCAAAGGGCAACAGGAAACTATCCGGGGAGCTGCAGATGTGGGACTCTGCTTCTGTGAGTGCACAGTTCTGCTTCTCTGCTGAACTGAGGCATCGGGATGAGCTCCCTGCCCCACCGCCTGTCCAGGGCTTGCTCAGTGCATTCGCCAGGCTCCTCCGTTTCCCGTGCACAGCGTGTCGGCCCCGTCTCTGCCCTCACACCCCTGTCCGTTCATTGCAGCCGTCAGAACTCCTGCATGAGTACTGCAGTGCGAGGTGCACAGCATCCGGGTCAGCAACAGAACGATGTCCCAGGCATCACTGCTGCACTGAAGATTGTTCTGAAAGTGTTTGTCAACATAATTAGACAAAAGAATGAAGAAATGTAGTACATGCTGCAGTGAACACCTTGTTTGGTTCCCTTTGTGAAATGTTTTGAAGTGGAATTGCCAGATGAAAGAATGCATTCATTTTAAATACCGATACTTTCTGCCAAACTGTCTTTCACAAAGGGGACACTTAACTTGCACTCCCACTAACGTTAAGTGAGAATGCCATTTGTCTATCCTCGTGTCAACACTGAGTCATATTATTAATCTTCCAGTGTGTTGCTGGTTTGACAGGGAAGGAAATATCTTTATATTGTTTTAATTTGCATTTCTTTGACAACTGACAAGACTGAGCACTTTTACCTACGTTTATGAGGCATTTTTCCTGGGAAATTTGTGTTCATATGTTTATGAGGCATTTTTCCCGGGAAATTTGTGTTCATATTCTTTGTTCATTTTCTTCTTAGATTGTTTATTTTTTAATTAATGATTTATAAGAATTTCAACAATATATATTCTGATTATTT
>NW_007732750.1:6734-8226 GCF_000696425.1 Galeopterus variegatus
ATTAATGGTACATTAATTGAAAAATTCAAGTGATAATATTTTATGTATAATGTAATCTCAATTATGTAAATATATCTATGTATGCATAGAAGGAGCAGAAGAAAAATGAGTAAAATGCTAATAACTATACCTTGGTGTTACAACTACACCTTGATGTTACAGAATTAAGGATAATTTTTATTTTCTTCTTGGTGCTTTTTCCAAATTTTAAACAGTAAACAGGTATTATCTTTATTACAAGAGAAAAACTAAATTATTTTAGAACACTTAGCAATTCACTATAATTTTTTTTGTCCTTAAAATCAGGAATATAGAATTTTTTTCTCTGAAAGCAGTTGATAAACAGCCAGTAGAAAACCAAAACATTGGGTGTATAGTTTTAATTTTTCTTATGCAGGAATTTTGTTTCCTTTCAGCCCCAGGCTCATGCACCTGTGTTAACTGTAAGTTTACTTTACCCTTAGTTATATTTTATTCCTTGAACCCTCAAAATGTGTTTGTCACTCAAGTGCACTTAGAGTGGGTTGTTGGGTTTTTTTGCTTTCTCATTCAATATGTTTTTTCCCTAAGCCAGATATTCAATAAAGCCTCGTTTTCCCCTAAACCATGCTACCTTCCTGGCATTTCTAGTTAGGTAGTATGAGGGAGAGTAAGAAATCCTGAAAGAATTATAGCCCAGGAGTCCTAACCTTGTGTTAACCTTCCTGGCTTCAACAGCACGTGGGAAACCAACAGTTTCAACTTCTGCAAATGTGTAATCAATTAATTAGGGAACACTTGAGCGTCTTAGAGAGCTGGACAGCGCCGCATTGGCTTTGTGCAAGGCAAGGAAAGGACATTCTGCGAGTGCTCCCGCTCCTTGGGAGAGGGGCTCAGGTTGCAGGCAGGATGACCCCCGTTGTTGTTCCAGCCTCAGAACTTTCTCGGGGTGTGTGTGTTGGGGGTGGGGGTGTGGAAGTGGCTCTGCCACATGCCAGCCTCTGCGCTCACACCTCAATCTCTGAGGATGCACCCGAGACCAGAGACAAGGCTGCAGCAATTCTCTTCGGGATGGTGCAAGCAAATCCTTCAGGAGATTGATACGAGGTGGCTGCCTGGGACTGCTTTTACCCCATATGTAACTAACCCTGAGCCTCTTACATTTTTTCAAGAGGTGGGTTTTTCAATAGCCAGTCCCTTTCCTGCTGAATTGGGCAACCCATCCCTGTCCTAGGCTGATGATGGATAGAGGAGGTGGAGAGGTCAGAGTCCGCATCGGAAGACCTCGTTGATGTCTGAGTTGGCCAGAGGCATGACTGACCACTTCAGTAGATGAGCAGTGCTCAAACTATCATTTCAAGACGCTTGAATACTTTTCTCTCTTGACTTCATGGCCTCCTTTCTCTTGTCAGTATTTCCCATCAAAGCCTCCAACAGGCTCCGATTTCAGTACTACTTTAGGGCTTAGTCCCGATTCTTTTCTCCTTTGCAAGGAAGGGTTGAGCTCTGGTTT
>NW_007732750.1:8515-10877 GCF_000696425.1 Galeopterus variegatus
AAATCCTTCAGGAGATTGATACGAGGTGGCTGCCTGGGACTGCTTTTACCCCATATGTAACCAACCCTGAGCCTCTTACATTTTTTCAGGAGGTGGGTTTTTCAATAGCCAGTCCCTTTCCTGCTGAATTGGGCAACCCATCCCTGTCCTTGGCTGATGATGGATGGAGGGGGTGGAGAGGTCAGAGTCCGCATCGGAAGACCTCGTTGATGTCTGAGTTGGCCAGAGGCATGACCGACCACTTCAGCAGATGAGCAGTGCTCAAACTATCATTTCAAGACGCTTGAATACTTTTCTCTCTTGACTTCATGGCCTCCTTTCTCTTGTCAGTATTTCCCGTCAAAGCCTCCAACAGGCTCCGATTTCAGTTCTACTTTAGGGCTTAGTCCCGATTCTTTTCTCCTTTGCAAGGAAGGGTTGAGCTCTGGTTTTCAGACTGCCTTCTTGTGAAACCACATGAGGAGTGGCTATAACAATTTGTACTCAGAACGCACAGTGTGACAGGATGTGGATGAAAAGCAAGAGAACTAAAGAGTCTCTCTGAGCATCTGTTACATCAGGCGCTGTGCTGAGTGCTTTACATCATCTCATTTGATGCTTCCAGAAAACCTCTTAAAGTTACAATCTCCATTTTGCATGTGAGCAAACTGAGATGCACTGAGGTTAAGTAACTTCCTCTGGGCTGCACAGCTTGTCTGTGCACAGCAAGGAACTGCACCGAGGTCTGTCTGGAGCCAAAGCCCACAGTCTCCTCCTCGTCACCGGCAGGCTGCAGGGATGGGGATGGCCACCTGAGGGTCTGACCTCTGGACCGTGTTTCATTTCAGAGTGGACTACTCGCACCACCCCCACACCACCCTCTGTGCCTTCTGCCAGAACCCATGTGCCAGAGGCTTGTGTACGTGTCAAAAAGAAGCAACAGCCTCTACCCACGTCACCCTGGACAGGAAGGGTCCAGAATCTTGGCACACTCATTCACTTGCCCTGACTCAGCTTCTGAGGGATCATGTACTGTTCTTCAGTCTTCCTGGTTCTTAATCATGGTCCCAGTTCAGATCCAAAGCAAATCAGCAATCGGTTAAAGGAAATGGCGTGCATTTACCTGCAGCAGTTCCCTCGAGCTTAGCATTAGTGTCAGTACTGTGAGCAATGTCACTGCTTGTGAACAGCGCTGCCATTATGACTGGACTGCTTTGAAAGCCTCATGAGGTGCCTTTGGAGCACTAGAAGAGATCGTACTTTTGAAATAGGGTTGAATTTTTCTTAAGAAAGAAAACATGACTACTGGTCTCCCAGCACTGCCTTCTCCTCTGCTCTAGGAAATATATAAATAAATGCACTCTGTTAACCCCTCTCTATAGATCAGGAAATACCAAGCTTTGGGGTTCTGGGGCAATGGTTAGCCTGCCATGCCATGTCGGGTTATGGTTTGAGCTGCTCTGATATAGTTTGTTCCTATCAAACCACTCCCTCTTTTCAAGTCAATTATTTAGCTAAGTGTGGGATAGAAAGAATTAATGGAAATTGTGGAAACTGAAGTTCGAAAGGCTAGATTCTCAACCATTGTTTGCCCTTCATACTTGAACTTTTATTCAGGTGCTTTATTTTGACAAATTATTCTTTCTGAACTTGAACTTGTGCTAAGGCTGTGGGACTATTGTTGGCTGAGTAGGAAACAATAGTTCCAAGCATGCTAGACTCCCTGCCTTCCCTCACACTGTTTGCTTTGCCAGGAATGTGCTTCCTGTCATATCTGCATGTCCATATGCCACCCCCATCTTAAAGGCTCTGTGTAAATACCTCCACCCTCATGAAAGTTTCCTTGGGTCCTTCCAGCTGCCAATTGCATGACAGCAGGGTGGTGGCAGAGAGCAAGGATTTCAGGACCAAACTGCCACGGTTTACATCCCAGCTCTGCCACTTCCTACCCACAGGACTTTGGCCAAGTTTCTTACTATGTCTGTGCCTTAGTTTCCCCATCTGTAAAATGAGGATATTAATAGTACCTACCTACCTTGTAAATTATTAGGAAGATTAAATGAGCTAATATGTATTAGGTGCTTAGAACAGTGCCTGGCACATATTAAGTACTATATAAGTGTTTGTTAAATAAGATAAATATTTCCTCCTCTGAAATATTAATAGCATCAATTATACCTTCCATAGTGCCTACCAGTTTCTACTTTCTATTATTCAAATTATTGTCTTTCTTTTCGTAGACTGAAAGTTCCTGGAAGGAAACCTGTGCCTGTTTCAGCTCTATAGATAGCCCTCACGCTACCTTGCACATGGTAGGCATTGCATAGATAACAATTGAGTTATTTTTATGGTAATTGCTGTGGCTTGGGTGATCTGCTTATTG
>NW_007732750.1:11402-12685 GCF_000696425.1 Galeopterus variegatus
CATAGATAACAATTGAGTTATTTTTATGGTAATTGCTGTGGCTTGGGTGATCTGCTTATTGCAAATGACTGAACATATAACTTACAAAGAACATCATGTGAATTGTCCTCCCTGTCCATGAGAAGCTTCGTTCTTTCTCTATCATTGCCTTGAATAATGTTCTAGAAAATCTACATCCCATAACAGAAAACACATTGGAAGGTACATCCTGCCAAGGGTCTATTCATCCCATGGCCATTAGAAGCTTGGTATTGCAGTGAGGAAGTATGTTAAGGTCACTTTCCCAGGATACCTGCTTCCTGTTGGCATCACCAGAAGATTCAGAAACCTTTTTTCAGTTTATCCAGAAATAATCCATTTGTTCATGGGGGCCTGGTTCATTCATGCTCTGTTTCCAAGATGTTGCCTAACAGACCAAAATAACAAATTATTAATTGTCATTGGAAACCAGATCACCAAGGGAGGTGCTTAAAAGCTCTTGTTGGCAGGTTAGCACATTCTCTTTCCAACTTGGAAATTTATTCAAAAAGCCAAATTGATATCAGCATGCTGCCCATTGAATAAAGAAGTTAGATGTTCAAATTATGGTAGCTTGATATACCCGTTTCCACCAGAGGAAATACAGACCAGGGTGGGCAGGGTGCTCTGTTCTCTACAGCACTGGAGACAGTTACAAACTCTAACAATTTCTCTCTTCGCTTCCAGTATTCCTGGGCAGTCATTAAAACTTGGGTTGTGGCATTATTACTTCTTAAAATGGATATGTTTCAGTTTCCAGGATTATAACTTATCTTTCATTTTGCATTCTAAATGAAGGCCTTCCTTTTGGAGAGGTGTTCTAAGTCCTTGACTAATATCTAGAAAATGCTCCAGCTTCATTAGCAATATATTTATGTCAGTCTTTGGTGTGTAATTTGTAGGGAGGAAGATGGCAAATATCATCCAGTTTTACATGGATTCTTGTTGGTTTCACATCCTGATGGTGACATGTTCTCACCTCCATCCCACGTTCCGGACGTAACCCTTTTGGATTTCACAGCTTCAGAAACCCTGAAGATAGCTGGCACCTTAATTTCACTGGGAGGCAAGTGCCTCTCATTCCACTAGTGATTTTCATCTATCGAATCTGGTTCTAATTTAAAACATCAGTAGGCTCCCTAGCTAAAGAAGTGATTTCTATAGTTTCAGAACAGGCAACTACAATTTGCCCAATGTGTTGGAGGAGACACCACACAGTTATACAGCAATGTTTGGTTTTTGTTTGTTTGTTGTGTTTTAAATAT
>NW_007732750.1:13848-15385 GCF_000696425.1 Galeopterus variegatus
CTGATTTTTCAACTATATCTCACATAATGGAAATTGCAAATAGTTGATAATTTAATTTGCACTGAGCCACTGACTCTTTGAGCACATTGTAGAATTTTTTTTCCTGCTTATATTGGAAAATGTATGCAATGCAATTTTTGTAGAAAGTTTGGTTTAATGATGCAAAAGATATTTCTTGAGAGATCTATATGCCACGTCTTCTATGCAGTGTGCTCGGCACTAGGGCTAAAACTGTGGGCAAAACAAATGCTAATTTGTCTTCTTGGAGCTTACAGCAAGTGGACGACACAGACCAGCAAGCAGGCAAGAGTAGTGGAGACAGGATGGTGATCGAGTGGTGAGACCAAGAGGCGGGTGGGGTGGTCAGGGAAGGCGTGTTGGAAGAGGAACTGTTGTCTAAACTGAAGCCTGAGGATGAGGGTTCAGGCTCACGCTCACTTTCCTGCAGTGTCACGCTTCTGTGGGTCTCATGTGCTGTTTTCTTGGGGCGAGTGCTGCCCCTTCAGAAGCTCTCCCTCACCCACAACGGGCATGGCAGGATCTTTCCTCTGTGCACCAAGCCATTGTGTTTCTCCTTCATTATAGCCATTATCGCGTGCTACAAATACATGCTTGTGTATCCTTCTTCCCTGCTAGTTTTCAGATCCTTAGACAGCAGGGGACCTTGTCCTCCACATGTACTCATGGACACAGTGCCTGGTACTGAGCAGGAAGAAAATCAATGTTGACATTTCATAAACCACGTGACTAGTGTCAGGGGTAGCCTACAAGCTCTCCTGATACTGCCTCTAAAGTGACCAAACCGTATTTCCTTCTTCAGATTACATTTGAAGCCCCTCAGTTCTAAGAGTCACTCTTCGTGGAACCTTAGGGTGGCCTCTCAAGAGAATGAGAAAGCAAATCTGGTCAGGAGAGTGGATGGTCCCCACCAGCATGGGCATGTGGCTGCCATGTGGGGGCCCAGGGCCATGCCCCGCTGTGCCTGCCTTCACCGCCATGCTGGCGAAGGACAGAAGTGGCAGGCTGCCCTCAGCAGATCCCATGCCCGCCGTCCTCCCTGTGGAGAAGCCTGGCTGCCCCCAAGCTGCATCCTGAAGGGACAGACGGACACTGAGAACCAACTTCCCTGTATTTCCCTTGGTGATTTATCTGGGAATAAAGACTTCACCAGGAAAACTGCAGACCAAAATGAGAAGTAATTTGAAAACTCTGAAGCCAGATGAACATTTGTGGGTAGAGTGAAAAGAAAAAGACAAACTGTCTGTGTGGGAACAAGAACGAACTGTGCTTGACGTTTCGGCAGCGGCGGTGGCAGCCACCATCTTTGGGACGAGAGGAAGCTCCTGGAGCTTCTTGTGTCCTTGATTAGACTGTTCTGAATCACAAGTACGGGGTTTTTCCTTAAAAAAAACCCCCCACATCTTGTTTTTAACACTTAGCTGGCACATTAGAATTCGTTTTATTCGGGGCCGGCCTGGTGGCGCACTGCGCTGGTGCGCCGCTTGGGAAGCGCGGTGGCGCTCCCGCCGAGGGTTCG
>NW_007732750.1:16351-17889 GCF_000696425.1 Galeopterus variegatus
AATGGACTAGTTCCCATCCACGTGGAAAGAGTTACTGTTTCCATTTGAAAAATACCACATTCACGGTGACTGCCCAGAGCTGACAAATGCCACCAGAAGAAGGAGAGTGTCTGGCGCAGGAATTACCTTAACTGGTTGTCCTTGTCGACATGCCCCCCATTACCTGCTTCTGTCCACCACGTTTTACCTGTGCTGCAGAGCTAGGAGTCTCGCCTCCTCCTGGGCCAGGCTCCTGTCTGTGCTAGATAATGTTTTATACCACTCCCCCTAAACCCTTAGGCATTCCAGCAAACCTGCTCAGTATGAACGTCTCTAAAATGTTCCTAGAACCTGGATGCAGCAACTGAGCCCAGAGGTGAAAAGCACATGCTTGTCAAATGTTGCGTTTTCTTTCCTCACTACTTTGGGTCTCAGTTTCCTCATCTATCAAATGAAGACACTGAGAGAGGAACCTTCCAGAGTGAGCTTCAGGCTCTGATGTTCTTGAATCTCTCTAAGTTTTCTATTGTTGCAAACAGTCCTTGCTGTTGAAATAGGGGTAGTTCTTTCCCCACACCACGGAAGGGACTGAAGGGTCCCCAGAGTGCCAACCTATCAAGGAGGCAGGGAAGAGCTCTGGGACTCAGGAAATGGGTCATGCCTCCTGTGGCCCAGAGGACACATCCTGTTGAAGCAGGGATGGGAGCCCCTTGTGAGGAGAGTGGGGAAGGGGCTTGAGCTGTTCCNCTGTTGAAGCAGGGATGGGAGCCCCTTGTGAGGAGAGTGGGGAAGGGGCTTGAGCTGTTCCTGCATCCGTCCCTCAGAAAGTCTCCCACGCCTGGGTGCCCAAGGGCTGCCCTGAGAGTGGGCTCCTCACACACTCTCCCAATCCCCTAAGGAAGAGTATTCCTGGAGGGATATTGAGCTGACTGGGTGGTAGGGCAGGGAGGACCCTGTTCTGAGCAGAAAGGTGGTTAGGTAAGGGGAAGCCAAGCGCAGCCTCCTCTGGGCACGGCTGTCAGGAATAGCTCCTGGTCCAGAGGGAAGGGACATTCAGTGCCTGGGACGCAGAGAAGTGGGAGAGGGGTGGTGCTGTGGGTGTGGGGGCATCACTCAGTGAGCTTGTACTGACGGCGGGGAAGCCGGGTTCTCATAGTTTTTGCCTCCTTCCCTTCTATCATGGTGATTGGGTTCTATTAGGGCAAGTGGCCTGCTCCCGACTGGTCCCCTGTGGCAAAATGGGATCCCAGAAAGGCAAGTGGGCTTGGTTGGGGGAGCGTACGTGCCTGGCACTTCTCTGCTGAGCCTGCCCTCCACCTGTGTCAGCCACCCCACGAGGCAGAGGAGGCTTTCAGCCTCTGAGAGCTATGCACCCCCCTGCGACTTGAGCCAGGCTTTAAAAGAGGCAAAATGAGACAATTGAGCAGAATGAGGGGGAGACTTTTAGTACATTTCCAAAATTTCCAGAGGCGGAGGCACCGTAGCAGTGGTCATCGCCAAAGTGATCTGCTATTCAACAAAACAAATTAATTCTTAAAGATCTTTATTGAGTGTCTACT
>NW_007732750.1:18780-22096 GCF_000696425.1 Galeopterus variegatus
TCATTCCTTGAGCTGCACTTTGGTGGAGGATGCCAGGTGGGTCTGTCTCCAAGAGCATGTCGATCTTCCTTCAGACAAGGGTTTCTTTGGAGTACTTGGGTCCCCAAGTGTGTGAATCCCCAGAAAATGTGCTTTTTGAGGATAGGACGTGTAACTTTTACCATTCTTTAAAAGAAGGAAGTGGGGGAGGGAGGCAGGAATCCCCTCTCCCAGGTGCACCCACTGACTCACAGCTCAGGGGCTGGGGGAGCCTTTCCTTGTTCACTCTCCCGTCTGTCGCTGTTCTCTGTACAGCCCAAGTATCCCACCCACTTTTCCCAAAGCAGGAAACAGCCCCCTGCTGCTGCCTAGGTCACTTGCAGGCTCTTTCCTGACTGCACATCCATCCGCAGCTGGGAAGGGGACACTGGAGGCAGCCAGGGGCCTTCAGGGCAATGCTTGCCCTTCTGGCACCAGGCTCTTATCCCAGAATGACTTCAAAGGGACATCTCCAACCAACGCACTCCCCCCAGGGGGAAGGGGAACCTGCACTGCGGCTGGCCATTGTGCAGGCAAAGAAATAACTCTCAGCTCAACTGCTGAGAGCAGGGAGAGGAGGGAAGCCATTGCAGTGTCTGCAAAGAGGGTGAGGCCCCTTCCCGGGTGAGCAGATGGGGGTGCGGTGTGGAGCTGCCTGAGACATCATCTCTATGGAAGAAATATCAAGCTCTGTAGGGGACGTCTCACCTTTCTGCTTTCAGTTCCAGCCTTCTTCCTGTTTCTGTAAATCTCCAGAACCTATTGATTTTCTTTTCCACTGATGGATGTGTTTGCTAATTTGCTAATGATATTGCCTTGCACTGGCAGGAAGAAACTTGTTTCTGGTTACTTGATGTTGTTTCAGATGCCAGCCCTGTGGGAGGTGGGGTGTCTTCACATTGATTAATGGGACATTTTCTTGCTAAAGAATGGGGCTCCTTCTCATTCACCTCTGGGCTCTCTCCTTCCTTTACTCGCTGCCCACCGCTGAGACTTTCTCCGCTGGCTCCCTGGGTGTCTGGAGAAAGGAGCTCTTCCTTGCCGTGCTGGTCTAAGCCCCCATCCCCGCCTCACTGGAAAGGTCTGTGCTATTTCCATATGACTTGCTGTCGTGACCCTTTGGAGGAAAAGCAGTGAGTGAAAAAAGAAAGCTCTCTTCAGATCTGTGCTGACTCTGTTGGACTTAAATCCTGGTTGGGAAGACAGTCATAGGATGGTGCCAGAAGTTGAGATGTGAAAACATGAAGACTGTGAAGCCAGGGAACCCTTTTCAGCAGTGAGGAGAAGGTGGGATCCCTAGAGCAGCAAAGCATGCCCCACCAGCAGGATGGGACAAAGATAAATTAGGTGCAGTGTCTTGTGTAATAGAACAAGCACTGAACCTGGAGCTAAAGGATTGGGTTTTAAATCCCAACTCTGCCACTTACTAACTTTGTGACCTCTAGCAAATAATTTGAGTTTCAGTTTCTCACCTATCTAGTAGGAACAATAATGTATTGATTAGGATGGTTTTATTTGCAGATAACTGAAAACCCAGTTCGAAATGGTTTGAATATTAGAGGAAATGATTAGCTCATGGCTACTAAAAAGTCCGTAACAGGCACAAGCTTCAGGCACGGTTGGATCGGGATTCTATATGCGTTTCTCTCTGAGTCTCATTTCTGCCCATTTTTATTTGCTTTCCTCCTGAGAGAAAGATGGCGGCAGCAGTTCCAGGCCTCCCAGCTGCATAGGACGCTGCCGAGAATAAGGTGGAGAACTTCTCTTCCCCAGTCACTGGACCTCACCATGCCTGGACCAGCTTACACCATGTATGCACTTCTGACCGATTATTTGGCCTGGTGGACGCCGTGCACTAATGTCTTAGGCCTTGATCATGCATCCTTCTCTGTATCAACTACCATAGCAGGAGACATGGAGTTGCCAGTTGTTTTAGGCAGGTGATGTTGAGAATACCATCCAAATAGCACAGCCGNACATGAAGACTGTGAAGCCAGGGAACCCTTTTCAGCAGTGAGGAGAAGGTGGGATCCCTAGGGCAGCAAAGCATGCTCCACCAGCAAGATGGGACAAAGATAAATTAGGTGCAGTGTCTTGTGTAATAGAACAAGCACTGAACCTGGAGCTAAAGGATTGGGTTTTATTTTATTTTTATTACTTTTTTTTTTTTTTTTTGTCTTTTTTGTGACCGGTAAGGGGATCTCAACCCACCAGCCATCTCTATATAGGATCCGAACCCGCGGCGGGAGCACTGCTGCGCACCCAAGCACCGCACTCTCCCGAGTGCACCACGGGGCCAGTTTTAAATCCCAACTCTGCCACCTACTAGCTTTGTGACCTCTAGCAAATAATTTCTGAGTTTCAGTTCCTCACCTATCCAGTAGGAACAATAATGTATTGATTAGGATGGTTTTATTTGCAGATAACTGAAAACCCAGTTCGAAATGGTTTGAGGATTAGAGGAAATGATTAGCTCATGGCTACTAAAAAGTCCGTAAGTGGCACAAGCTTCAGGCACGGTTGGATCGGGATTCTATATGCATTTCTCTCTGAGTCTCATTTCTGCCCATTTTTATTTGCTTTCCTCCTGAGAGAAAGATGACGGCAGCAGTTCCAGGCCTCCCAGCTGCATAGGACGCTGCCCAGAATAAGGTGGAGAACTTCTCTTCCCCAGTCACTGGACCTCACCATGCCTGGACCAGCTTACACCATGTATGCACTTCTGACCGATTATTTGGCCTGGTGGACGCTGTGCACTAATGTCTTAGGCCTTGATCATGCATCCTTCTCTGTATCAACTACCATAGCAGGAGAGATGGAGTTGCCAGTTGTTTTAGGCAGGTGATGTTGAGAATACCATCCAAATAGCACAGCCGCTTCATGGTGGAGAAGGGGTATGCTGGGATGTCAGCTAAAAGTAGCATCATCCATGAAGGATTAAAGGGAAATTTTTTTAATTTAACATATATGAATGATCCTAACTTCACCCCTAGCACATGAGGTGTCCAAACATTAGTCAAATCTGAATTTGTGTTGAAATGTCATACATATGCTTTCTATTGCTGTATAATGATTTATCACAAACTTAGCAGCTTACCACAACATCTGTGTATTAGCTCACAGTCTACAGGTCATGCCTGGATTCTTGGCCCAGGGTATCCCAAGACCAAAATCAACATTCTCATGCGGAGCCCAGGGTCTTATTCCAGACTCATGCAGGTTGTTGACAGAGTTCTGTTCTTTGAGATTATAGGACTGAAGTCCCTGTTTCATCGTTGGCTATCATTGGGGGACCACT
>NW_007732750.1:22577-24876 GCF_000696425.1 Galeopterus variegatus
ATTAGTCAAATCTGAATTTGTGTTGAAATGTCATACATATGCTTTCTATTGCTGTATAATGGTTTATCACAAACTTAGCAGCTTACCATAACATCTGTGTATTAGCTCACAGTCTACAGGTCATACCTGGATTCTTGGCCCAGGGTATCCCAAGACCAAAATCAACATTCTCATGCGGAGCCCAGGGTCTTATTCCAAACTCATGCAGGTTGTTGACAGAGTTCTATTCTTTGAGATTATAGGACTGAAGTCCCTGTTTCATCGTTGGCTATCATTGGGGGACCACTCTTGGCCACCGCATGCTGCTTTCAGGTCCCCTTCCATCTTCAAAGCCATCGAAGGAGCATCTCCCATGCATTAAATCCCTCTTGTGTGTCAGATCTCTGTCTCTGGCCTCTGTACCCAGAATTAAAGTTCTCATGTGGTTAGGTCAGGCTCATCCAGATAATTTCCCTTTTGGTCAACTCAAAGCCAACTGATTAGTAGCCATAATTATATCTGAAAAATGTCTTTTGCCATATAACATAACATAATATAATATAATCAATCACACGGCAGTGTTATCGCCCATATTTCTAGGTTCTACCAACACTGAAGGCACTAGGAGATAAAAATCTTGGGGACCATTTTAGAATTCTGGCTGCCAAATGCTCTCAGGGTAAGACCCACTTATAATATGCTTTGATCACAATGCATGGCACTATAAAAGCACAATAAATATTTATTGAATGAGTGAATAAACATGGTTTCCAGGGTCCTTCATGGTCAGGCCCATTCTCATCTCCTGCCAATTGACCCCCAACACACACACATACACACACAAACAAACACACACACATCTGTCTGCTCTCCTCGGCCAACCCTGATATGCCTTCAGCCCTCAGCTGCTCTGGCCTGTTTGATCCCCAAGACTGATCAGGAAGCCTGACCAAAGCTTTCATAAGCACCCTTATCATGGCATTATTACAAGATAATACATTTGCTCCACTTGAGACCCTCGGATCAAGGAAAGCAGGAACTCATCTATGCAGATTGGTTTGCAATGCGACGGGCCAGGCATTTTGACACATATTTTTCCAAAGAGTTGAAAGTTCTGATACCACCTACACCCATCAGCCAAGGATCCCCCAACACCAAGCCAGTGACTTGACTTTAGACCCCACTTGGCTTCAGAATTGTGCTTTCATTTGCTTTCTCATCAAGTGAGAAGAGCTTAGGTTAAACCACATAGTAGCTTGCAAAATGCTATTCGGCTCATAAGTGCTGGAATGCTATGTTAGGGTTTGATATGAGGGGAGAGCTTGGTCAAGTGCTACTTGCTTTTCAACAAGGTTTTCAATGTGCTGAATGAATGTCGACCTTCCCCCTTACTGTACCACCTGCACTTTTCTCTGCAACATGGGTAGCTGGTGGTGGTAATGAAGAAAAGTGTTCATTTATGAATCTTTCTTCCTGTTTAAAAGTCCATTTCCATTTCTGTTTCATAGAAAAATACACCATCGGGGAGCGATATGCCATCAGCGTTGAGAGCCAGGGTGGTGGGTGAGATTGTATGGTTAAGACTCAGCAGGAAGTCCTGAACTGGACTCTCTGTTTTAGTGGTTTTGTGAACTTGAGCAAACTCTTCCTCAACCTTAGCCACGCTTCTTGACTCTGGGGATCAAAAATGAAGAAAGAGTTCTTGCTTTTGTGGAGCTGCCAGTCTGGTGG
Source organism: Galeopterus variegatus (assembly GCF_000696425.1). Lineage (NCBI taxonomy): Eukaryota > Metazoa > Chordata > Mammalia > Dermoptera > Cynocephalidae > Galeopterus > Galeopterus variegatus. Next base: position 24,288 of record NW_007732750.1, read on the forward strand.
TTGAGACAGAAATGGAAGCAAAAAAAATGACATCTATCTTGATACGAACTATAACAGAGGTGATAAGAGTTCGGAGGAGGGAGCCGGTGATGACATGCGACTTTGACGTAAGTCTGAGTGGGGGTTGCCAAGAGGAGTAGGAGAAAGGGCTGGGGGCAGTGGGGACAGTACTGAGCAAAAGCACAGGGACACACCTGGGAGGAGAAGGGGGAGGGAGCGAGCGCTGGCTGAAGCTGTTCTGTGCACCGAGTGCCTCCCAAGGGCGTCTCCTCTCATCTTTCTGGGAGCCCGAGGAAGGGGATACCACTTTCTCCAGTTCACAGGTGAAGACGCTGAGGTTCAGAGAGGTTAAGGTCACAGCACTCGTCAGTTGTGAAGAGAGAACTAAAACCCGAGTTTTTCTGGTTCAATGCCTTCGTTTTTCCCTGGTTCCTCCTCGACCTCCCTCTGCCTGGGTTGGAGGGATGGTGAGAAGTTCAGGGTGGAGTGGGGGAGGCGGGCAGTGGAGGGATTCGCTGGGAGGCCAGCCGGGCTCATACTGGGAAGGGCCCGAGGAGACGCTGTAACTTCTGTGCACCTGGAAGGCCGC